>NW_019154205.1:517924-662224 GCF_002288905.1 Enhydra lutris kenyoni | reverse complement strand
TATGATATTTGTCTTTCTCTGACTGACTTACTTCACTCAACATAATACTCTCTAAATCCATCTATGTCATTGCAAATGGCAAGATTATATTCTTTTTTTATGGCTGAGTAATATTTTATTGTGTGTATATACAGCATTTTCTTTATCCATTCACAATCAATAGACATTTGGACTCTTTCCATAACTTAGGTATTGTAGATGATGCTGATATTAACATTGGGGTGTATATATCCCTGCAAATTAATATTGTTGCGTTCTCTGTGTAATTACTTAAGAGTGTAATTGCTAGATTGCATGATAGTTCTATTAACTTTCTGAAGCATCTCCAACCTCTTTTCCAGAACGGCTGCTTTCTCACCAGCACTGCAGAAGGTTTCCCCTTTCTCCATATCTTTGCAACACCTGTTGTTCCTTTTTATCTTTTTACCTGTTTTTTTCTCGCTTTGCTGATTTTAGCCATTCTGACTTGTATGAGGTGATATCTCACTGTAGTTTTGATTTGTATTTTCCGGATAATGACTGATGTTCAGCATCTTTTCATGTGTCTGTTGTCCATCTGGATTTCATTGGAAAAGTGTATATTCATGTCTTCTACCCATTTTTAACTGGTTTACTTCTTTTTTGGGTGTTGAGTTTTACAAGTTCTTTATATATTTTGGATACTAAATCTTTATCAGGATATGTCATTTGTACAGATCTTCTTCTATCCCATAGATTACATTTTAGTTTTGTTGATTTTTTCCTTCACTGTGCAAAAGATACATATTTTGAGGATATCCCAATAGTTTATTTTTGCTCTTATTTCCCTTGCCTCAGGAGGGATATCTAGAAATAAGTTGTTATGGCTGATGTCAAAAGTGTTTTTGTCTGTGTTCTCTTCTCATATTTATGCTTTCAAGTCCGACATTTATATCTTCAATCCATTTTGAATTTATTTTTTTGTGGTGTAAGAAAGTGGTACAGTTTTATTGTTTTACATGTGTCTCTCTCCACTTTTCCCAACACCATTTGTTGAGAAGGCTGTCATTTTCCCTTTGGATATTTTTTCCATAATTTTTGCGGATTAGTTGTTGGTTCATTTCTGAGTTTTCTATTTTGTTCTGTTGCTCTATGTGTCTACTTTTCTGCCAGTACCATACTCTCTTGATCACCACAGTTTTGTAATATAATTGAAGTGCAGAATTGTGGTGCCTGCAGCTTTGCTTTCTTTTTCAATATTGCTTTGACTATTTTTGGTCTTTGTGGTTCCATACAAATTTTAGTATTGTTTGTTCTATGTCTTTGAAAAAAGTTGGTGATATTTAGATAGGTATTTCATTAACTGTGTAGATTTCTTGGAGTAGTACAGATATTTTAATAATGTTTTTTCTTTGTATCCATGAGCATGGAATAATTTTCCATTTCTTTGTGTCAATTGCTTTCATCATTTTTTTTTATAGTATTCAGAGTGCAGATATTTGACCTCTTTGGTAAATTTTATTCCTAGGTATTTTGTGGTTTTGGTTCAATTGTGATTGTGATTGATTCTTTGATTTCTCTTTCTGATTCTTCATTATTGATGTATAAAAATGCAACAAATTTCTATACATTGACATTCTTATCATGTAATTTTACTGAATTCATTTATCAGTTCTAGAATTTGTGTGTGTGTGTGTGTGTGTGTAGCTTTTAGGATTTTCTATGTATATTATCCTGTCATTTGCAAACAGTGAAAGATAGAATTCTTCCATATTGGTTTGGATGCCTTTTATTTCTTTGTATTGTGTGATTGCTCGGACTAGTGTTTCCAAAACTGTTTAATAAGAGTTGTAGCAGTGACATCCCTGACATGTTCTTGAACATAGAGGAAAATCTCTCAGTTTTTCCCCATTGAAGATATCTTAACTGTGGGCTTTTCATATATGACCTTTATTATGTTTAGGTATGTTCCCTTGATCTCTAATTTTTTGATGATTTTTATCATAAATGGATGTTCCCTTTTGTCCATTGCTTTTTTATGCATCTATTGAAATGCTCATATGGTTCTTATACTGTCTCTCATAGATGCGGTGTACCGTGGTTTTCAATTTGCCAGTATTGAAACACTCTTGCATCCCAGGAATAAACCCACTTAATTGTGTTGAATGATTAATGTAATGTTTGATTTGGTTTGCCAGTATTTAGTGGAGAATTTTTGCATTCATGTTCATCAAGGGTATTGTCATGTAGTTTTCTTTCTTACTGAACTATTTATCTGGTTTTAGTATCAGGATAATTCTGGCCTCATATAATGCATTTGTATTTTTCCTTTCTATTCTATTTTTTTGGAATAGTTTGAGAATTATAGGAGTTAACTATACTTTAAATGATCTGTAGAATTCACCTGTGAAGTGATCTGGCCCTGATCTTCTGTTTGTTGGGAGACTTGATTATGGATAGAATGTCTTTGGTGGTTATTGGTCTCTTCAACTTATTTTTTTATATTTTCCTCTTTAATTTTTGGTAGTTTTTATGTTTCATGGCATTCATACATTTCCACGTTGCCCAATTTGTATGCATATAGTTTATCAGCATACTGTATCACATTTGTTTTTATTTCTGTGGTGTTGTTTGTATATCCCCTCTCTTATTTGTGGTTTTATTAATTTGGGTTATTCATCTTTTTGATATGTCTAACTGGGACATTTTCAATTTTATTTTTTTTTTTGAAGAAGTAGCTCCTGGTTTCATTCATCTGTTGTATGGTTTTCTTAGTTTCTCTATTATTTATTTCTACTCTAATCTTTATTATCTCCATCCTTCTGCTGGCATTAGGCTTCATTTGTTTTTCTTTCCTGCTCCTTTATGTAAGGTTAGGGTTTTTCTTTGAAAATTTTCTTCCTTATTGAGGTTAGCCTTTTTTTTCCCTATATACTTCTCTATTAAGACCTCTTTGCTGCATTCCAAAGGCTTTGTACATTAGTGTTTTTATTATCACTTGTTTCCATGTGTTTTAAAATATTATTTCTTCTTTGACTTTCTGGTTGACACATTCACTGTTTATTAACATGTTTAACCTACATATATTTTTGTTTTTTTCAAGATTATTTTTTATTGTGGTTGACATCAAGTTTCATAACATTGCAGTCACAAGATATGTATGATACGATCTCAACCATTCTGTACTTGTTAAGGCCTGACTTGTGATCTATTATGTGATCTATTCTGGAGAATGTCCCATGTGTACTTAAGAATAATGTTTATTCTGCTTTAGGATAGAATATTATACACACACACACACACACACACACACACACACACACACATGATATCCCTCTGTTGCAGTGTGTCATTCAATGCCCTTGTTTCCTTGTTGATCTTCTGGTTAGATGATCCATCCACTGATGTAAGTGGGGTGTTAACGTTCCCTACTATTATTGTTTTATACTCAATGAGTTTCCTTATATTAAGTTAGTAATTGTTTCACATATTTGGGTGCTCCCTTGTTGATTCCATAAATATTTACAGTTCTTAGATCTTCTTGTAGGGTTGTCCCCTTTATGAATATATAGTGCACATCTTTATCTCTTTTTACAGGCATTGTTTCATAGGCCAACTTTTCTGATATACCTATTGCTACTGTGGCTTTATTTTTTTTAATTTTTATTTATTTTTTAAATTTCTTTTCAGTGTTTCAGAATTCATTGTTTATGTACCACACCCAGTGCTCCATGCAATACGTACCCTCCATAATACCCACCACCAGGCTCACTCAAACTCACACCCTCCTCCCCTCCAAAACCCTCAGATTGTTTTTCAGAGTCCATAGTCTCTCTTGGTTCATCTCCCCCAAAGAGGCACCCCACAGAATGGGAGAAGTTATTCGCAAATGACAATACATACAAAGGCCTGATATCCATGATCTATAAAGAACTCTTCAAAACCAACACACACAAAACAGATAATCATGTCAAAAAATGGACAGAAGACAGAACAGACACTTCTCCAATAAAGACATACAAATGGCTACCAGACACATGTGGCTTTATTTTTATGTCTATTTTACTTTGTATTTTATTTTATTGTTTAACTTTATTTTATTATTTTTCTTTGCACCAAGTTTGTTTCCAATCTCGTTTATTGTACTCTCCATCTCTGCCTTACTCTTTTTTAAGTCCTTTATATATCTGGTAAGGTACTCACTGATGTTATCTATTCTTTTCTCAAGCCCACTGTGTATCTCCATGATTGTTGCTTTACATTCTTTGTAAGGAATGTACTTATATTTGCTTCACTTTCATCTCTGATCATTGCCTTATCTTATTATTTCATTTCTGCCAAATTTTTTCGTTTCATTTTCTCTAAGTCTCTCCCTTCTTCTCTGTGTTAGAAAATGCATTTTTTCTTTTGTTTCCTTTGCCTTTGGAGACATATTTTGAAAGAAGAAGCAGTGGCTGATGTCAAAAGGTTACTGCCTGTGTTTTCCTCTAGGATTCTGATAGGTTCTTCCCTCACATTGAGGTCTCTCATCCATTTCCACTTTATCTTTGTTTATGGTGTAAGAGAATGGTCTAGTTTCATTCTTTTATACATAACTGTCCAATTTTCCGGGCACCCTTTATTGAAGAGACGGTCTTTTTTCCACTGGATACTTTTTCTTGCTTTGTCGAAGATTATTTAACTATAGAGTCGTAGGTCCATATCTGGGCATTCTACTCTGTTACACTGGTTTATGAGTCTGTTTTTGTGCCAGTACCATGCTGTCTTGGTGATCACAGCATTGTAGTAAATCTTGAAATCAGGCAACGTGATGCCCCAGTTTTGTTTTCCTTTTTCAACATTTCCTTAGCAATTTGGGGTCTCTTCTGGTTCCATACAAATTTTAGGATTGTTTGTTCCAGCACTTTGAAAAGTGCAAGTGGGATTTTGATTGGGATGGCATTGAAAGTATAGATTGCTCTAGGCATTATAAACATTTTAGCAATGTTTATTCTTCCAATCCGTAAGCATGGAATGGTCTTCTATCTTTTTGTGTCTTCTTCAATTTCCTTCATGAATGTTCTGTAATTCCTCAAGTACAGGTCCTTTACCTCTTTCTTAGGATTATTCCCAGGTATCCTATCATTCTTGATGCTATAGTAAATGGAATTGATTCTCTAGCTTCCCTTTCTGTATTTTCATTGTTAGTGTATTAGAAAACAACTGATTTCTGTACATTGATTTTGTATCCTGCCACATTACTGAATTGCTGTGTGAGTTCTAGTAGTTTGGGGGTGGCGTCTTTTGGGTTTTCCACACAAAGTATCATGTCATCTGTGCAGAGAGAGAGTTTGACTTCTTTGTTGCCAATTTGAATATCTTTTATTTTTCTTTGTTTTCTGATTTTTGTTACTAGGACTTCTAACACTATATTGAACAAGAGTGGTAAGAGTGGGCATCCTTGTCATGTTCCTGATCTCAAAGGGAAGACTGTCAGCATTTCCCCTTTGAGGATAGTATTCACGGTGGGTTTTTTAGAGATAGACTGAGTGAAGTTGAGGAATGTTTCCTCTATCCCTATACTTTGAAGCATTTTAGTCAGGAACGGATGCTGTATCTTGTCAAATGCTTTTTCTGCATCAATTGAGAGGACCATGTGGTTCTTCTCTCTTCCTTTATTGATTTGTTCTATCATATTGATTTGTGAATGTTGAACCACACTTGCATCTCACGGATAAATCCCACCTGGTCATGGTGGATAATCTTTGTACTGTGCAGTTGAATGCTATTAGCTAGGATCTTGTTGAGAATCTTAGCATCCATACTCATCAGGGATATTGGTCAGAATTTCTCCTTTTTGATGGGATCCTTGCCTGGTTTGGGGATCAGGATAATGCTGGCTTTGTAAAAAGAGTCTGGAAGTTTTCCTTCTGCTTCAATTTTTTAAACAGCTTCAGTAGAATAGGTATTATTTCTTCTGTGAATGTTTGGGACAATTCCCCAGGGAATCCTTCAGGTCCTAGGCTCTTGTTCTTTGGGAGGTTTTTGATCACTGCTTCAATCTCATTATTAGATTTGGTCTGTTCAGGTTGCCAATTTCTTCCTAATTCAGTTTTGGAAGTTTATACGTTTCTAGGAATGCATCAATTTCATCTAGGTTGCTCAACTTATGGGCATATAACTTTTGATAACATTTTCTGATGATTGTTTCTATTTCCTTGATGTTAGTCATGATCTCTCCCTTTTCATTCATAATTTTGTTAATTTGGGTTCTCTCTCTCTCTCTCTGTCTCTCTGTCTCTCTCTTTTTTTTGGATTAGTTTGGCCAATGGTTTATTGAAATTACTGATTCTTTCAAAAAACCAGCTTCTAGTTTCAAAATCAAAAGCTTCTGCACAGGGAGATGGAGAGGAGAAGGGAATTGAGGGAAATTGGAAGGGGAGGTGAACCATGAGAGACTATGGACTCTGAAAAACAATCTGAGGGTTTTGAAGGGGTGGGGGGTGGGAGTTTGGGGGAACCAGGTGGTGAGTATTAGACAGGGCACGGATTGCATGGAGCACTGGATGTGGTGCAAAAACAATGAATACTGTTATGTTGAGAAGAAATTTAAAAAAATAAAAAAAAAGAAAAAGAAAGTATGGTGTGTACTAAAAAAAAAAAAAAGCTTCTGCACAGCAAAGGAAACAGTCAACAAAACAAAGAGGCAACTCACAGAATGGGAGATGATATTTGCAAATGACAGTTCAGACAAAGGGCTGATATCCAAGATCTATAAAGAACTTCTCAAACTCAACAAACACAAAACAGACAATCACATCAAAAAATGGGCAGAAGACATGAACAGACATTTCTCCAAAGAAGACATACAAATGGCTAACAGACACATGAAAAAATGTTCATCATTACCAGCCATCAGGGAGATTCAAATCAAAACCACATTGAGATACCACCTTACACCAGTTAGAATGGCCAAAATGAGCAAGACAGGAAACAACATGTGTTGGAGAGGATGTGGGGAAAGGGGAACCCTCTTACACTGTTGGTGGGAATGCAAGTTGGTGCAGCCACTTTGGAAAATGGTATGGAGATTCCTTAAGAAATTAAAAATAGAGCTACCCTATGACCCTGCAATTGCACTAATGCGTGTTTACCTCAATTATGCAGATGTAGTGAAAAGAAGGGCCATCTGTACCCCAATGTTCATAGCAGCATTGGCCACTGTTGTCAAACTGTGGAAAGAACCAAGATGCTCTTCAACGGATGGACGGATAAAGAAGATATGGTCCATATATACTCTGGGAGTATTATGTTTCCATCAGAAAGGATGAATACCCAACTTTTTTATCCACATGGATGGGACTGGAGGAGATTATACTGAGTGAAATAAGTCAAGCAGAGAGAGTCAATTATCATATTGTTTCGCTTATTTGTAGAGCATAACGAATAAGATACAGTACCTGGGGAGATGGAGAGAAGTGAGTTGGGGGAAATTGGAGGGGGAAATGAATCCTGAGATACTGTGGACTCTGAGAAACAAAATGAGGCTTTTGGAGGCAAGGGGTGTAGGAGGTTGGGTGAGCCTGGTGGTGGGTATTATGGAGGGCCCATATTACAATGAGCACTGGGTGTGGTCCATAAACAATGAATTCTGGAACACTGAAAAGAAATTAAAAAGTAAATAAAAAAAATTTAAAAAAAGAGAGAAATGAATGGATTAAAAAATGCACATACCTCTCCTGCTTCTGAAAGTAAGGGCCTTATGTAGAAGAGGTAATGTAGTGCCTAGGTTGTGATTCCAGAGTATCTCCAATGTGTGCTGCTCCCATTCTGCGATTGTTTTTTGGGTACTTTATCCTTCAGGACAGTTATCATCATAGGCTCTCTTTTCCTGTTTTGAGCATTGTTTAGTCTCTAACTCAATGTGGTCAGGTTTAACTAGTTGTCCTCTGCTCTGCTTGTGAAACCTGCTTGTGAGACCTGACAACACTTTCACCAGACCTGAGATCCTACAGAACTCTGTGGTTGGGAGATGTGGTGTGGTCAGGGGGTTTTGCTGGATTGAAGGAGGACTCCACTGTGCTTGGAGTGAGGCAAACTTCACTGAGAAGGGAGATCCTGCCAGATAAAAGTGAAGGAGTGTGTGTGGTCAGTGTCAGCATCTTAGGAAGCCAGTGTTTTTTTTTTTTTTTCTTGTTTGTTTTTTCAGTTTTTTCTTTTTTTATTATGTTCAGTTAGCCACCATACAGTGCATTATTAGGTTATGATGTAGTGTTCAGTGATTGATTAGTTGCGTGTAACACCTGGTGCTCATCACAATATGTGCCCTCCTTAATACCCACTACCCAGCTAAATCACCCTCCATCCTCCTCCCCTGTAAACCTTCAGTTTGTTTCCCAGAGTGCATAGTCTCTCATGGTATGCCTCCCTCTCTGATTCCCCCTCCCCTTCAGTTTTCCCTATGGTTTATATATACAGTGAAATATTACTCAACCATCAGAAAAGATTAATACCCACCAATAACACCAACATGGATGGAACAGGAAAGAATTACGCCAAATAAAATATGTTAAGCAGAGAAAGACAGTTATCATATGGTTTTACTCATATGTAGAACATAAAGAATAACAAGGAAGCCAGCATTGTTTCTGTATTGCTCTTAACATCTAGCTTTTAAAAAAAATATATTTCATTATTTATTTTTTCATATATATATATATATATATATATATTCTCTTACTATGTTATGTTAGTCATCATACAGTACTTAATTTGTTTGTGATGTAGTGTTACATGATTCATTGCTTGTGTATAACACCCAGTGCTCATTGCAATACATGCTTTCCTTAATACTAATCCAGTCCCCTCCTGCCTTCCCCTCTGAAACCCTCAGTTTGTTTCCCAGAGTCCATAGTCTCTCATGGTTCTTCTCCTCCTCTGATTACCCCCTTGCCCCCCTTCCTCTACTAATACCTTCCATGCTATTCCTTATGTTTCATATATAAGTGAAACCGTATGATAATTGTCTTTCTCTGATTGACGTACTTCACTCAGTATAATCCCTTCCAGTTCCATCCATGGCAATGCAAATTGTGGGTATTCATTCTTTTTGATGGGTGAATAATATTCCATTGTATATATGGACCACATCTTCCTTATCCATTCATCTGCTGAAGGGCACCATAGCTCTTTCCGTGGTTTTGCTATTGTGGACATTGTTGTTATGAACATTGGGGTGCATGTGTCCTCTTTTTTTCACTACATCTGTATCTTTGGTGTCAATACTTAGTAGTGCAATCAATGGGTCATACAGTAGTTCTATGTTTAACTTTTTGAGGAACCTCCATGCTGTTTTCCAGAGTGGCTGTACCAGTTTGCATTCCCACCAACAGTGTAAGAAGTTTCTCCTTTCTCCACGTCTTCTTTAACATTTGTTGTTTCCTGCCTTGTTAACTTTTGTGATTCTAACTGGCATGGGGGTGGTATCCCACTGCAGTTTTGATTTGAATTTTCCTGATGGCTAATGATGTTGAACATTTTTTCATGTGTCTGTTAGCCATTTGTACGTCTTCTTTGGATAAATGTCTGTTTATATCTTCTGCTGATATTTTATGCTTTAATCATTTTTTTCATTAAAAAAAATTCTGGTTAGTTGAGGGATTTGGGCAAAATGGCAAAGGGGTAGAGGACCCTATTTCAAAAGTTCCCCTATATTGAGCTGGATCTCTACCAGACCACTCAGAACACCCACAAAATCAAATAAGCCTGAGATGTAAGAAGATATATCCAGATCTATACCAACAGAATAAATCCGGTGGTAGGTTTAGAGGTATGAAGCAGGGAGCCATGATTCCACAGGCAGATATCAGAACATAAACATAAGGGGAAGGGAGCCTCTGGGATACTGCACCACCTGGATCCTGCACACTGCTGAAACTCAATAACCTCCTGCACTGGGGACCAGGGAAAGTCTCACAGACTGGTAGTGGTGTGGAAAGGACTTTAGGGGACCCCCCCTGCCCAGACTGAAATCTGAAGCTGTGGGGGCATGTATGTGAACTGGGGTAACTGGTGGCTTTAGAAGCACCAAGGGCAGAGATGTGCCTGGACCTAGAAGCAAGAGCTATGGCTGTTACTAGGGGATGCACAAACCAGGACACTGTTTTTTAGCAGCACAGACAAAAATGAAGTCATTGTGACCTGGAGAGATTTCTAGAGAACAAACTGTGATCTCTCTGTTCAAGACAGAAGTTTGGATATGGTCACTTCTACTCTGACTTTCAGAAGAGAGGCAGAAAGCTGCCAAGAAAAGCAACCAGAGAACAAAAGTCCTCCCAAACCAGTTTTCATTGGGCCCATCTTCCCTCACAGGGGGCAGGACAACTCTGCCCGAATAAGGTTTCCTATGTAACAGCATGGCTGTCTCCAGCCCGAGAAAATGGCTGAAAAAACGAGAGGCTGACAACCCTAAGGTCCCTATGAAACTGGTGCATCTTGATTGGATAGTGGTCAAAAGTTTGGACTCTGTACATTCCCTCAACTTCCTCTCACCAGAATGACTAGGAGGAGGAACACCCAACAGAAGAAAAATTCAGAGGCTGTGACCTCTGCCACATATCTAATGGATATGGATATAAGCAAGATGTCAGAAATAGACTTCAGGGTAACAGTTATGCAGACAATAGCTAGGGTGGAGAAGACCATTAATGACAACATAGATTCTCTAAGGGCAGATGTGAGAGCTGATCTGGCAGAACTTAAAAATGCTATCAATGAGATCCAATCTAATCTAGTTACTATAACAGCTAAGATACATGAGGCAGAAGAACTAATTAGTGATCTAGAAGACACACTGATAGAAAAGAAGGATCAAGAAGAGACCTGGAACAAACAGCTTAGAATCCATGAAAGCATAAGTAGAGAAATAAATGATGCTATGAAATGTTCCAGTGTCAGAATTATTGGGATCCCTTAGGGGGAGGAGAGAGATAGAGGACTAGAAGATATATTTGACCAAATCCTGGTTGAGACATTCCCTAATTTGGGAACTGAAACAAATGTTCGTGTCCTAGAGGCAGAGGGTACACTTCCCAACATCAAGGAGAATAAACCAAGACCCCTATATGTAATAGTAAAACTCGCAAATATTAAAACAAGGGAAATCATCTTAAGAGCAGTTAGAGGGGAGAGATTCCTTATGTACAGAGGGAGGAACATCAGGATAATGTCAGACTTGTCCACAGAGACATGGCAAGGCAGAAAGCCCTTCCAAGACATATTCAGTGTACTAAATGAGAAGAACGTGCAGCCAAACATGTTTTATCCACCAAGGCTGTCATTTAGAATGGATGATGTCATAAAGAGCTTCTAAGACCAGCAAAAACTGAAAGAACATGTGACCACCAAGCCAGCCCTACAAGAAATACTAAGAGGGGATGTTGTTCTATAAAAGGAAGAAGTCGTCAAGAGTGATATGGAACAGAAATTTACAGAGACAACCTATGGAAACAAGGTCATCACAGGCAACATAATGACAATAAAATCCTATCTTTCAATAATCATTCTCAATGCAAATGGCCTAAGTGCTCTCGTAAAATGGCACAGGGCTGCATATTGGATAAAAACACAGGACCAATCCATATGCTGTCTTGTTTTGAATCTAAAGATACATCCAGACTGAAATTGAAGGGATGGAGAACCATCTTTCATGCCATAGACCTCAAAAGAATGCTGGGATAGTGATTCTCGTATCAGACATTAGATTTTAAGCTAAAGACAAGAGATACAGAAGGACAGTGTATCATTCTAATAGGGTCTATCCAATAAGAGGATCTAGCAATTGTAAATATCTATGCCCCCAACATAGGAGCAGCCAACTACATAACTCAACTGTTAAGCAAAATAAAGAGACATACTGATAATAATACATTAATATTAGGAGATCTCAACACTCTACTCTCAGCAATAGACAGATCATCTAAGCCGAAATTAATAAAGAAACAGGAGCTTTGAATAACACATTGAAGCAGAAGGACCTCATAGATATATACAGAACATTCTTCCCTAAAGTAATAGAATACTCATTCTTCTTGAATGCACATGGAAATTTCTCCTGAATAGCCTCCATTCTGGATCACAAATCAGGTCTCAACTGATACCAAAAGATGGAGATAATTCCCTGCATATTCTCAGATGACAGTGTTTCACACTGGAACCCAATCACAAGAAAAAGTTTGGAAGAAATTCAAACACTTGGAAGCTAAAGACCATCCTGCTCAAGGATCTTTGGATTAACCAGGAAATCAAAGAAGAACTTAAACAATTCATGGAAACCATTGAGAATGAAAATACATCTGTCCAAAACCCATGGGTGATGGAAAAGATGGTTCTAAGGGTGAAATACATAGCTATCCAAGCCTCACTCAAAATGAACAAACACACAAAAAAAACAAAAATCTTGAATGCACCACCTAACTTAACACTATAGAGAACTGGAGGAAAACAACAAATGAAGCCTCAGCCACACACAAGAAGAGAAATAATTAAGATTAGAGCAGAGATCAATGGCTTAGAAACAAGAAATACAGTAGAACACATCAATGAAACTAGATGCTGGTCTTTTGAAAGAATTAATAAGATTGATAAACCACTGGCCAGATTTAACCAAAAGAAAAGAAAGAGGATCCAAATTAATAAAATTATGAATGAAAATTCAGATATAACAACGAACACCAAATAAATAGAAATAATTTTTAGTAATTCTTAGCAACCTAGAAAAAATGGATGCCTTCCTGGAAACCTATAAACTACCAAGACTGAAACAGGAAGAAATTGACAACTGAATAGACCTATAACCAGGAATGAGATTGAAGGAGTGATCAAAAACCTTCCAAAAAACAAGGGTCTAGGGCCTGATGTATTCCCTGGAGAACTCTATCAAACACTGAAAGAAGAAATAAGACCTATTCTTCTGAAGTTCTTAAAAAAAAAAAAAGAAACAGAAGGAATACTTTCACACTCATTCTATAAGACTAGCATTACCTTGATCCCCAAACCAGGGAAAGACCCATAAAAAAAGAGAATTTCAGAAAAATATCCCTGATGAATATGGATGCCAAAATTCTTAAGTTCCTAACTAATAGGATCCAATAGTACATTTAATGGATTATCCATCACCATCAGGTAGGGTTTGTTCCTGGGATGCAAGGGTAGTTCAACATTTGCAAATCAATCAATGTGATAGAACAAATTAATTAGAGAAGGGAGAAGAACCACATGGTCTTCTCAGTTAGTGCAGAGAATGCATTTGACAAAATACAGCATCCTTTCCTGGTTAAAAGCCTTCAGAGTATAGGGATAGAGGGAATAATCCTCAATTTCATAAAATCCATCTATGAGAAACCCATAGTGACTATCATTCTCAATGTGGAGAAGCTCAGAACATTTCCCTTAAGATCAGGAACGTGAAAAGGATGCCCACTCTCAGCACCATTGCTCAACATAGTACTAGAAGTCCTAGCAACAGGAATCAGGCCTCAAAAAGAAGTTAGAGGTATTCAAATTGGCATGAGGTCATGATAATTTTATTTCTTTTCAGCATACAGTATTCATTGTTTTTGCACCACACCCAGTGCTATATACAGAAGAATGAAAGTCAACCATTCTTTTACAGCATACACAAAGATGAACTCAAAATGAATGGAAGACTTCAATGTGGGACAAGAATCCATCAAAATTCTACAGGAGAGCATACAACCTCTTTGGCATCGGCCACAGCAACTTCTTTCAAGCCATGTCTCCAAGGGCAAGGGAAACAAAAGCAAAAATGAACTTTTGGGACTTCATCAAAATATAAAGCTCCTGCACAACAAAGGAAACAGTCAATGCAACAAAGAGGCAACCCACAGAATGGAAGAAGATATTTGCAAATGACACTATAATCCCAATGTTCATAGGAGCAAATTACACAATAGCCAAAATGAGGAAAGAGCAGAGATGCCTTTGAACCGACAAATGAATAAAGAAGATGAAGTCCATATCTACAATGGAATATTACTCAGCCATCAGAGAGGATGAATACCCAGCTGTTGCATTAACATGGATGGGACTCAAGGAGATCATGCTAAATGAAATAAATCAAGCTGAGAAAGTCAGTTACCATATGGTTTCACTTTTTTTTTTTTGGTAGAACATAAGGAATATTATGGTGGACATTGGGAGAAGGAAGGGAAAAATGAAGTGGGGGGGGATTGGAGGGGGAGATGAACCATGACAGACTATTGGTTTTAGAGGGGAGAGGGTGGGGGGAATATGTTAGTCTGGTGATGGGTATTAAGGATGGCTGGAGTATTGCATGGAGCACTAGGTGTTTTATGAAAACAATAAATGTTGGAACACTATGTTAAAACCTAATGATTTCCTGTATGGTGACTAACATAGCATAATAAAAAAAATCTAGTTACTTAACATATAAGGTAATAACATTTTCAGGGGAATTTAAGGTTTCCATCGCTTACATATAATGTGCAGTGGTCATCATAACATGTGCCCTACTTAATACCCATCACCCATTAGCCCATGTCCCACCTCCTCCCTACATCAGCCCTCAGTTTTTCTTCTGTCTTTAAGGGTCTCTTAGGCTTTGTTTCCCTCGCTCACTTTTCCCCATCTTATATATTCTTCTGTTTTGTTTCTTATATTCCACATGTGAGTGAAATCACATGGTATTTGTCTTTCTCTGTGGGACTTATTTCACTTAGCATAATGCACTCTAGCTTTATCCCTGTCATTGCAAATATCAGAATTTCATTGTCTTTGATGGCTGAATAATATTCTGGTGTGTGTGTGTGTGTGTGTGTGTGTGTGTGTGTGTGTGTGTGTATACCACATCTTTTTTAAATTTTTAAATTTTTTTATTAATTTCTTTTCAGTGTAACAGAATTCATTGTTTACACACCACACCCAGTGCTCCATGCCATACGTGCCCTCCATAATACCCACCACCTGGCTCTCCCAACCTCCCAACCCCCGCCCCTTCAAAACCCTCAGATTGTTTTTCAGAGCCATAGTCTCTCATGGTTCATCTCCCCTTCCAATTTCCCTCATCTCCCTTCTCCTCTCCATCTCCCTATGTCCTTCTCATTATTTGTTATGCTCCACAAATAAGTGAAACCATATGATAATTGACTCTCTGCTTGACTTATTTCACTCAGCATAATCTCTTCCAGTCCCGTCCATGTTGATACAAAAATTGGGTATTCATCCTTTCTGATGCAGGCATAATACTCCATAGTGTATGTGGACCACATCTTCCTTATCCATTTGTCCATTGAAGGGCATCTTGGTTTTTTCCACAGTTTGGCGACCATGGCCATTGCTGCTATAAACATTGGGGTACAGATGGCCCTTCTTTTCACTACATCTGTATCTTTGGGGTAAATACCCAGTAGTGCAATTGCAGGGTCATAGGGAAGTGCTATTTTTAATTTCTTAAGGAATCTCCACACTGTTCTCCAAAGTGGCTGCACCAACTTGCATTCCCATCAACAATGTAGGAGGGTTCCCCTTTCTCCACATCCTCTCCAACACACGTTGTTTCCTGTCTTGCTAATTTTGGCCATTCTAACTGGTATATACACCACATCGTTATACATTCTTCAGTTGAGGGACGTTTGGGCTCTTTCCACAGTTAGGGTATTGTTAATGCTGCTATAAACATCGAGGTATAGGTACCCCTTCGAATCAGTATTTTTTTTGTCCTTTGCATGAAAACCTGTAGTGCCATTGCTGGATCAGAGAATAGTTCTATTTTTAACTTTTTGAGGAATCTCCATACTATCTTCCAGAGTGGCTTCACCAGTTTGCATTCGCACCAAGAGTGTAAGAGGATTCCCCTTTCTCAGCATCCTTGCCAACATCGATTGTTTCTTGTTTTTCATTTTAGCCATTCTGACAGGTGTGAAATTTTTTTTTAAGATTTTTTTATTTATTCATTTGACAGATAGAGATCACAAGTAGGCAGAGAGACAGGCAGAGAGAGAGGAGGAAGCAGGCTCCCCGCTGAGCAGAGAGCCCGATGCGGGGCTCGATCCCAGGACCCTGGGATCATGACCCGAGCCGAAGGCAGAGGCTTTAACCCACCGAGCCACCCAGGCGCCCCGACAGGTGTGATATTTTATTGTAGTTTTGACATGTATTTCCCCAAATAATAAGTGAAGTTGAGCATCTTTTTTTTTTTTTTTTAAGTTGAGCATCTTTTCATGGGCCTCATAGCCAACTGTATGTCTTCTTTGAAAAAAAAAAAAAAGTCTATTTATACCTTCTGCCCATTTCATAAGTGTCTTGTTTTTTGGGTGTTCTGTTTGATAAGTTGTTTGTAGATTTTGGGTACTAACCCTTTATAAGATATGTCATTTGCAAGTATGTTCTCCCATTCCATAGGCTGTCTTTCAGTTTTGTTGATTGTTTCCTTTGGTACAGAAGCTTTTTATATTATGAAGTCCCAAAAGTTAATTTTTGCTTTTGTTTCCTTTGCCTCCAGAGATGTCTACCACTACATGGAGACATTCCTCCAGAGACATTGCTCCATGCAATATGAGGTTTAAGGCAACCAAGGTCTAATAGGTTGCTGCCTGTGTTCTCCTCTCAGATTTGGTTGGTTTTCTGTTTCACATTATGTCTTTCATCTATTTTGATTTTATTTTTTATATGGGGTAAGACAGTGGTCCAGTTTGATTCTTCTGCATGTTGTTGTCCAGTTTTCACATCATTTTTTGAAAAGACTGTCTTTGATCCATTGGCTATTCTTTCCTGCTTTGTTGAGACCAGTTGACCATATACTTGTGGGTCTATTTCTGGGTTTTCTATTCTGCTCCATATCTATGTTTCTGTTTTTGTGCCAGTACTCTGTAGTCTTGAGGACTATAGCTTTGTAGTATATCTTCCAGTGCAGAATCATGATGCCTCTAGCTTTGCTTTTCTTTTTCAGGATTACTTTGGCTATTCAGTGTCTTTTGTAGTTTCATAAAAATATTAGGATTCTTTGTTTTGGTTCTGTGAATAATGCTGTTGCTCTTTTGATAGGGATTACATTAAATGTGTAGATTGCTTTGGGTAATACAGATATTTTAACAGTGTTTGTTCTTTCAATCCATGGAGTGATTTTCCATTTCTTTGTGTCCTATTCATTATCTCTCATAAGTCTTCTATAGCTTTTGGAGCATAGATCTTTTATCTCTTTGGTTAGGTTTATTCCTAAGTATCTTATTGTTTTGATGCAATTGTAAAAGGGATATATTCCTTGAATTCTCTTTCTGTTGCTTCATTATTGGTGTATGGAAATGTAACATATTTCTCTACATTCATTGTATATCCTGTAACTTTGCCAAATTAATGTATTAGTTGTGTCAATTTTTTGCTGGAGTGTTTCAGTTTTTCAAAATAGAGCATCATGCTGTCTGCAAATATTGAAAGTTTGACTTCTTCCTTTTTTGATCTGGATGATTTCATTTCTTTTTGTTGTCTGATTGCTGAGACTAAGACATCCAGTAGTCCATGAAATAGTAATGGTGAGAGTGGACTTCCCTTTCTTACTCCTGATTATAGAGGAAAAGCTCTCAATTTTTCCACATTGAGGATGGTATTAGCTGTGTGTCTTTCATATATTGCTTTTACCATATTGACGTATGCTCCATCAACACCTACATTGTTGAGGGTTTTTAATCAAGAATGGATGCTGTATTTTGCCAAATGCTTTTTCTGCATATGTTGAGAGGATCATATGGTTCTTACCATTTTTCTATTGTAGTGGTGTATCATGTTGATTGATTTTCAAATAGAGAACCACCTCTGTGGCTCAGAAATATTTCCCACGTAAGTGGTGAGTAATTCCTTTAATGTATCATTGGATTTAATTTGCTAGTATCTTCATGAGAAATTTTGCATCTGTATTCACCAGGAATATTGGCTTGTAATTCTCTTTTTTAGTAGGGTTTTTGGTTTTGGAATCAAGGTAATGTTGGCCTCATACAATGAGTTTGGAAGTTTCCCTTACATTTCTACTTCTTGGACCATTGTGAAAACAATAGGGCTAATTATTCTTTAAATTTGTGGTAGAATTCCCCTGGGAAAACATCTGGTCTAGGACTTCTGTTTGTTGGGCGATTGTTGATTATTCCTTCAATTTCCTTGCTGGTTATGGGTGCTTTGAGGTATCCTGTTTCTTCCTGGTTCAGCGTTAGCAGATTTTAGGTTCCTAGAAATTTGTTCTTTTTTTTTTTTTTTGTAATTTTATTTTTTCCCAGTGGTCCAAGATTCATTGTTTATGCAACACACCCAGTGCTACATGCAATACGTGCCCTCTTTAACACCAACCAACAGCTCACCCCAAAACCCCCAACCTCCACCCCTCCAATACCCTCAGTTTCTTTCCCACAGTCCACAGAATCTCATGGTCCCTCTGCCCTCTGATTTCCCCCTACTCATGTCTTCCCTCCTTCTTTCCATGTCCTCCGTGTTATTCCTTCTGCTCCACAAGTAACTGAAACCATATGATAATTGACTCTCTCTGCTTGACTTATTTCACTCCACATAATCTCTGCCAGTCCCATGTAAGTTGATACAAAACTTGGGTATTCATTCTTTCTGATGCAGGCATAATACTCCATTGTATAAATGGACCACATCTTCTTTATCCATTCATCTGCCAAAGGGCATCTTGGCTTTTTGTACAGTTTGGTGACAGTGGCCATTGGTGCTATGAACACTGGGGTACAGATGGCCCTTCTTTGCACTACATCTGTATTGTTGGGGTAAATACCCACTAGTGCAATTGCAGGATCATAGGGAAGCTATTTTTAGTTTATTAAGGAATCTCTACCCTGTTTTCCAAAGTGGCTGCACCAATTTGTATTCCCACCAACAGTGTAAGAGGGTTCCCCTTTCTCCACATCCTCTCCAACACTTGTTGTTTACTGTCTTGTTAATTGTGGTCATTCTAACTTGTGTAAGGTGGTATCTCAATGTGGTTTTGATTTGAATCTCTCTGATGGCTAGTGATGATGAACATTTTTTCATGTGTCTGTTAGCCATTTGTATGTCTTCTTTGGAGAAGTGTCTGTTCATGTCTTCTGCCCAGTTTTTGATGTGATTACCTGTTTTGTGTGTGTTGAGTTTGAGATCTTGGATATCAGCCCTTTGTCTAAACTGTCATTTGTGAATATCTTCTCCCATTCCATGGGTTGCTGCTTTGTTTTGTTGACTGTTTCTTTTGCTGTGCAGAAGCTGTTGATCTTGATGAAGTCCCTAAACTTCATTTTCGCTTTTGTTTCCTTTGCCTTTGGAGACATATCTTGAAGGAAGTTGCTGTGGCTGATGTCGAGGAGGTTACTGCTTATGATCTCCTCTAGGATTCTGATGGATTCCTGCCTCACGTTGAGATCTTTTATCCATTTTGAGTTTCTTTGTGTATGGTGTAAGAGAATGGTCGAGTTTCATTCTTCTACACACAGCTGTCCATTTTTCCCAGCACCATTTATTGAAGAGACTGTCTTTTTTCTACTGTATATTTTTCCCCTGTTTTGTCAAAGATTAGTTGACCATACACTTGAGGGTCCATACCTGGGCTCTCTACTCTGTTCCACTGGTCTATGTGTCTGTTTTTGTGCCAGTACCATGCTGTCTTGGTGATTACAGTTTTGTAGTAAAGCTTGAAATCAGGCAGCGTGGTGTCCCCAGCTTTGTTTTTCTTTTTCAACATTTCCTTAGCAATTCAGGGTCTCTTCTGGTTCCATACAAATTTTAGGATTGTTTGTTCCACCTCTTTGAAAAATGCCGGTGGAATTTTGTTTGGGATGACATTGAAAGTATAGATTACTCTAGAGAGTATAGACATTTTAATAATGTTTATTCTTCTGATCCATGAGCATGGAATGGTTTTCCATCTTTTTGTGTCTTCTTCAATTTCTCTCATGAGTGTTCTGTAGTTTCTCAAGTACAGATCCTTTACCTCTTTGGTTAGGTTTATTCCCAGGTATCTTATGGTTCCTGGTGCTATAGTAAATGGAATCGATTCTCTAATTTCCCTTTCTGTATTTTCATTGTTAGTGTATAAGAAAACAACTGATTTCTGTACATTGATATTGCATCCTGCCACATTACTGAAATGCTGTATGTATGTATGTAGTAGTTTGGGGTGGAGTCTTTTGGGTTTTCCATATAAAGTATCATGTCATCTGTGCAGAGAGAGAGTTTGCCTTCTTCTTTGCCCCTTTTATTACTTTTTAAAAAAACTTTTATTACTTTTTGTTGTCTGACTGCTGTTGCTAGGACTTCTAGTACTATGTTGAACAACAGTGGCAAGAGTTGGCATACTTGTAGTGTTCCTGATCTCAAAAGGAAGGATTCCAGCTTTTCCCCATTGAGAATGATATTCACTCTGGGTTTTTTAATAGATGCATTTTATGAAGTTGAGGAATCTTCTCTCTGTCCGTACAACTGAAGAGTTTTATTCAGGAACGGATGCTGTATCTTGTCAAATGCTTTTTCTGCATCAATGGAGAGGACCATGTGGTTCTTCTTTCTTCTCTTATTGATTTGTTCTATCACAATGATTGATTTGCAAATGTTGAACCACATTTGCATCCCAGGGATAAATCCAACCCGGTCCTCGCAGATAATCTTTGTACTGTACTGTTAGATCCTATTAGCTAGGATCTTGTTGAGAATCTTGGCATCCATATTCATCAGGGATATTGGTATGAAATTCTCCTTTTTGGTTGGGTCTTTTCCTGGTTTGGGCATCAGGGTAATGTTGGCTTCATAGAAAGGGTCTGGATGTTTTCCCTCTCCTTCAGTTTTTTGAAACAGCTTCAGGAGAATAGGTATTTTTCCTTCTTTGAATGTTTGGTAGAATTCTCCAGGGAATTCCTCAGGTCCTGTGCTCTTGTTTTTTGGGGAGGTTTTTGATCACTGCTTCAATCTCATTACTAGATATAGGTCCATTCATTTTGTCAATTTCTAGATTCAGTTTTGGAAGTTTATAGGTTTCCAGGAATGCATCCATTTCTTCTAGGTTGCATAAGTTATTGGCATATAACTGTTGATGATAATTTCTGATAATTGTTTCTATGCCCTTGGTGTTAATTGTGAACTCTCTCCTTTCATTCATAACTTTATTAATTTGGATCCTCTCTCTTTTCTTTTGGATTACTTTGGCCAATGGTTTATCAATCTTATTGATTCTTTCAAAAAAAAAACAGCTTCTAATTTATTTGATGTGTTCTACTGTACCTCTAGTTTCTATCTCATTGATGTGTGCTCTAATCTTGATTATGTCCATTCTTGTGCATGGGGTTGGCTTACTTTGCTAGTAATTTTCAGTTCTTTAATGTATAAAGAGAGCTGGTGTGTTCGGGATTTTTCAATTTTTTTTTTGAGGGACGTTATGATAGCTATATATTTCCCCGTAGGACCACCTTTGACATTTTGGACCATTGTATCTTCATTCTTATTGGTTTCCATGAATTGTTTAAGTTCTTCTTTGATTTACTGGTTAATCCAAACATTCTTAAGCAGGGTGGTCTTTAGTTTCCATGTGTATGAATTCCTTCCAAAATTTTTCTCGTGATTGAGTTCCTGTTTCAAAGCATTGTGGTCTGAGAATATGCAGGGAATAATCTCAGTATTTTGGTATCAGTTGAGCCTTGATTGATGACCCAGTATGTAGTCTGTTCTGGAGAAAATCCCATGTACACTGAAGAAGAATGAATATTCTGTTGTTATAGGGTGGAATCTTCTGTATATATCTATGAGGTCCATCTAGTCCAATGTGTCATTCAAAGTTCTTTTTTCTTAGTGATTTTTGCTTGGATGATCTGTCTATTACCAAGAGTGGCATGTTAAGATCCCCTACTATTAATGTATTCATACCAATATGACTCTTTATTTTGGTTAAGAGTTGGCTGCTCCCATGTTGGGGGCATAAATATTTACAATTGTTAGATCTTCTTTGTTGATAGACACTTTTTGAATGATGTAGTGTCCTTCTTTATCTCTGACTACATTCTTTAGTTTAAAATCCAGTTAGTCTGATATAAGAATTGCTACCCAGTTGTCTTTTGAGGCCTGTTGGCATGGAAGATACTTCTCCATCCCTTCACTTTCATTTTGGATGTATTTAGGTTCCAGATGTGTCCCTTGTGGATAGCATATGGACCCATCCTATTGTTTTATCCAATCTGCAACCCTGTGCCTTTTTATGGGAGCATTTAGGCCATCAACATTGAGAGATTATTGAAAGGCACGTTTTTATGGACATCATGTTACTTGTGAAGTCCTTGTTCCTATAGATTGTCTCTGTAACTTTCTGCTCTGTCACTCTTGGGTTCATTCTTCCTTTATGGAACCCCACTTAATATCTCTTGTAGTGTCGTCTTGATGGTTACATAGTTTTTTAAACCTTACTGTTCTTGGAGGCTCTTTATCTCTCCATCCATTTTGAATGTCAACCTTGCTGGATAAAGTATTCTTGGCTGCATGTTATTCTCATTTACTGCCCTCAATATGTCTTGCCAACCCTTTCTGGCCTGTCAGTTTTCTGTGGATAGGTCTGATGTTATTCTGATGGACCTTCCTCTGTACATAAGGAAACTCTTCCCCTTAGCCTCCCTCAGAAGCTCTTGTCTAAAATTATGATTTGTCAGTTTTGCAATTAAGTGCCTCTTCATCTTTGTAGATTTATTGATATGGGGGGGTGTTCTTTCTGCCTCTAGGACAGAAATGCTTCTTCCACTTCCCAGACTGGGAAAATTTCCATTCAGACTTTGTTTAACTATGTCTTCTAGTTTTCTGTCTTTTTCCACCCCCTCAAGGATCCAAATAATTTTAACATTGGTATGTTTCATGGCATCGCTTATTTCCCTAACTCTGTTTTCATGGCTTCTAAGTTGTTTGTTCCATGCCTCCTCTGCATCATTCTTCTCTATCATTTTTTCCTCTAGATCACTAATTCTATCTTCTGCCTCTGTTATGGTAGTTGTTAGACAATTAAGATTAGATTGGATCCAATTGATAACATTTTTAACTTCTTCCCCAGTGGCTCTCACTTCTGCCCTTAGAGATTCTATGTTGTCACTAATTGTTTTCTCCAAACTAGCCATCGCCTGAGTAATTGTTACCCTGATTTCCCTTTCCAACATACTGTTTATGACTGTATCTAATAGTTTTGATGGAGAGGGCACAGTCTCTGAGTTTTTCCTCTCTTGGGTGTTCCTCCTTCTAGTCATTTTGGTGAGAAGTGATTGAGGGGATGTATAGCTGAATATATCAACCACGATCCAGGCAAGGTGCACCCTGGAGCTTTTTGGAGCAATTGGAAGTACCACCAAAAAGAAAGAAAAAAGAAAAATAGTAAAACCAGGCTGAATGAACCCCCAAGGTACGTTTTATATGATATATAAACAAAAACGGACCAAAAAAAAAAAAAAGGACCAACAAAAGTAAATGACAAGAAAGAAAGAAAAAAAAACCTGTCAAAATGAACCCCACAAATTAGATTTATATAATACCAGAACAAAAACAAATACACAGAAACACTGACGGAAGAAGATGGGAGGGCGGTTATAAATCCTCCATGTTGGCAAAGAAGGTTATTTTGGTTCTTCCTGGGTGTATCTTGTTATCTTTGTTAAATGACTCACCTTTCTAGAAATAAAGGGAGACTAAAACTGGTATATATAGGGGTAATATTGAATAGGGAACAAGGATTACCTTGAAGCTTATATCTATATGTATATTTAAAAAAAGAAAAGGAAAAGAAAAACACAGGTATATGTATGAAAAAAGTTCAAGTTAAAAGATTATTATGGAATATATTGTATTAAACCTCTAGTTGTAATGGTAAGTTAAAAAAATAAAAGAACAAGAATCATTAGAATAAATTAAAACAACAAAGTTGTATCGATGACATATACAGGTTTTAAGGCAATACCGGGAGCTTAATATATTTTTTCCTCCTGATGTTGAGGTTTTACACTTTTGTGGGGACCCTATGGTGGTTGTCCTCTTGTTCTTTTGGCTTGCCTTCTGTGGGAGGGCCCTGCTGCATTGTTTTTCAGTCAGTCTTGCCTGGGTTGAGTCTTCCTGCCCCTTATGAAGGTGCTGAATTCTGCGGAAAACTGTTTTTCAGGGTTTTGTTTTCTGGAAGGTTTTTTTTTTTTTTGGCCCCTTTTTGCAACTTTTCAGAGGTTTAGTGGAAAGCAAACTGCACCCAGACCTTCACCTCAGAGAGAAGCCTCAGTCTGCTCCCCTCTGGGTGGTCCAGAACACACAGACTCTCCCTCTGCAAACTCCACTGAGCTGCACAACCTCCCAGAGGCAGTGTGCACAACCCTCGCCACTGTCTCAGGTGTCGTCCAGAGCACCTGCTTGTCTCTACACCCCCGTGCCACCAAAACTGGGAGCGATGTTGGTCCAGGGAGCCCACTTCCATTAGCTGACTTTATCAGGATTGTTGTCTGGCGACCAGGCCCACGCTGCATGGTGCGCTGGGGTATCCAAGCCAGAGTTCACCCCGAGTTCCTTCAGGCATGTGCTGGGAGCATTTAGACTCTTGGCCAGTCCTAGAGACCACTGGCTAGCACCCCCACCAAGCTCTCTTAGGCACGGGTGGGAAGTGCTTTCAAACCCCTGCTGTGTTTTGGACTCATGCAGAGTGCAAAAGGGTGTGGTTTTAGAAAACGCCCACCAGACTCTCTCCTGCGTGGGCGGGAGTGTGCCCAGCTGAGTGGTGGTGCAAGAAGCACACAACGAGGGGCCCGGGGACCAGGAACTGGAGGCTATGCCTCACTCTCTCCACCTCGGGTGGTCATTGGTAGTGGTTGTTCTGGATCCATGGGTGTAGGCCCATGCCTGTGACCATCCAATTCCACCAGTTGCCCCTTAAGTTCTTTTGCTCTTTTTGAGTGATTTTAACCAGTCTCCAAGTTAATGCTGGTCCCCAACCACAGGACACGTTCATATTGGGATATTACTTTCCAGTGGGTCACTTCTGGTGGCTCCCTCCCCCTTCTGCTTATCCTTTGATATCAGTCCAATCATTTTCACTCTTTACCTCTCCACTTGTGTCTTCTCCCCCCTTAGAGATCCAGCAGTGCATGATTCTGCATCTCAAGCTGATTCCACGACGTTCAGAGTGTTCTGATTGTTATTTAGCTCACTTTAAGGGACTGGTTGAAATAGGGTTTCCTACATCTCTGCCATCTTGCCCTTCCTCATTTCTTTGTTTGTTTGTTTCATGTGTGTGTGTGTGTGTGTGTTTAGAGAGTTTATTTAATTGACAGAGACAGAGAGAGGGAGAGCACAAGCAGGCAGAATGGCAGGCAGAGGGAAAGGGAGAATCAGACTCTCTTGCACTGGCAGGGAGACCGATGTGGGTCTTGATCCCAGGATCCTGAGATCATTTCTTGAGCCAAAGGCAGACATCCAACCAACTGAGATACCCAGGTTCCCTAGAATTTGTTCATTTCTTCCAGAGTGCCCAGTTTATGGGCATATAGTTTTTCATAATATTCTCATTTATTTGTTTGTATTTCTTTGGTGTTGGTTGTTATCTCTCTTCTTTCACTCATGATTTTATTTATTTGAGTCCTTTCATTTTTTGACAAGTGTGCCTAGGTATTTATTGATTTTGTTATTTCTTTGAATGAATCTGCTCTTTGAATGAATCTGCTCTTTGAATGATCTCTTCTACTGGCGTGTGGGTTTGCTTTTATATCATTTATTTCTGTTCCAATCTTTATTTTTTTCCCTTTTCTGCTGGCTTTATGGCTCATTTGCTGTTCATTTTCTAGTCCCTTTAGGTGTAAGATTGTGTATTTGAGACTTTTCTTCCTTCTTGAAGTAGGCTTGTATTTCATTACACTTCCTTAGATCTGCCTTTGCTGTATCTGAAAGATTTTGAACTGTTGAGTTTTCATTTTCATTTGCTTCCATATAGTTTATAAAAATACCTTCTTTAAATGCAAAAAGATGTAAAAGCATTCCAAGCCCATCCATTGGAAGAATAAATATTGTTAAAATGTCTATATTGCCCAGAACAATCTATACTTTCAATGCCATCCTGACCCAAAATCCACTGGCATTTCTCAAAGTGCTGGATCAAAGAATCCGATAATTTTTATGGAACTAGAAAAGACCTTGTATTACTAAGGAAATGTTAAAAAGAAAAACAAAACTGGAAGCATCACGTTGCCTGATTCCAAGCTTTACTACAAAACTGTGATCACCAAGACAGAATAGTAATGGCACAAAAACAGATGCATAGACCAGTGGAAGAGTAGAGAGTCCAGATATGGACCCACAACTCTATGGTCAGATAATCTTCGACAAAGCAGGATAAACATCCAGTGGAAAAAAGACAGTCTCTTCAATAAATGGTGCTGGGAAAATTGGACAGCTATGTGTAGAAGAATGAAACTCAAACATTCTCTTATGCCATACACAACAATAAACTTGAAATGGATAAAAGACCTCAACATGAGGCAGGAATCCTTCAGAATCCTAGCAGAGAACATAGGCAGTAACCTCTTCGACATTGGCCACAGCAACTTCTTTCAAGATATGTCTCCAAAGGCAAAGGAAACAAAAGCAAAAAATGAACTTTTGGGACTTCATCAAAATCAAAAGCTTCTGCACAGCAAAGGAAACAGTCAACAAAACAAAGCGGCAACCCATGGAATGGGAGAAGATATTTACAAATGACAGTTCAGACAAAGAGCTGATATCCAAGATCTATAAGGAACTCCTCAAACTCAACACACAAAAAGTAGATCATCATGTCCAAGAATGGGCAGAAGACATGAACAGACACTTCTCCAAATAAGGTATCCAAATGGCTAACAGACAAATGAAAAACTGTTCATCATCACTAGCCATCAGAGAGATTCAAATCAAAACCACATTGAGATACCACCTTATACCATTAGAATGGCCAAAATGAACAAGACAGTAAACAACAAGTGTTGGAGAGGATTTGGAGAATGGGGAACCCTCTCACACTGTTGGTGGGAATACAAGTTGGTGCAGCCACTTTGGAAAACAGTGTAGAGATTCCTCAAGAAAATAAAATAGGGCTGCCCTATGACCCTGCAATTGCACTACTGGGTATTTACCACAATGATACAGATGTATTGAAAAGAAGGGCCATCTGTAACCCAAGGTTCCTAGCAGCAGTGGATGCAGTCACCAAACGGTACAAAGAGCCAAGATGTCCTTCAACAGATGAATGGATAAAGAAGATATGGTACATATATACAATGGAATATTATGCCTCCATCAGAAAGGATGAACACCCAACTTTTGTATCAACATGGATGGGACTGGAGGAGATTATGGTTAGTGAAATAAGTCAAGCAGGGAGAGTCAGTTATCACATGGTTTCAGTTATTTGTGGAGCATCAGGAATAATATGGAGGACATTAAAAGAAGGAAAGGAAAAGTGAATTGGGGGAAATTGGAGGGGGAGATGAATCAGGAGAGACTGTGGTCTCTGAGAAACAAACTGAGTGTTTCAGAGGTGAGGGGTGTGGGGGCTTAGGTGAGCCTCGTAGTGGGTATTAAGGAAGGCATGCTTTGCATGGAGCACTGGCTGTGGTGCATAAGCATTGAATCTTGGAACACTGAAAAAATAAATTTAAATGAAAAAAATGATAATACATTTAAAAAAAAAAGTAAAAATATCTTCTTTAATTTTCTGGTTAGCCTATTCATTGTTTTGTAGGATATTCTTTAACGTTCATTTATTTGTGACCTTTCCAAATTTTTCAATAGTTAAATCTCATACCATTTTGGTCTGATAATATGCATGCTTTGGTTGATCTTCTTGTACTTGTTGAGGGGTAATTTGCGACCCAGTATATGATTTATTCTGGAGAATGTTCCATGTGGTATTGAAAAGATTGTGTGTTCTGCTGCTTTAGGATGAAATGCTTTGAAAATATCTGTTAAGTCCATCTGATCATCACTCAAAGTCATTGTTTCCTTGATGAGTTTTTTTTTTTTCTTCAGGTGGCTTTGTTTTTATGCTCAGGGTTAGGTGAGGAAAATGACACCATTCAGCACCTTTGTTCCAGGGGAGGCCTCTGTGTATGACTCCTCTCAGGGTCAAGATCAGAGAAAAGTGCATAATCAACACCTTGTATTCCCCCAATATTTTTCAGATCACTGTTTTCCTGCAGTCTACCCCTGGGTTCTTTTCCTGCCTTCCCTCCAAGAGAAGAGCTATGCTCTGTGTGCTCTATCCCAGCCAAACCTGGTGACCTTTAAAACTCCAGTCTTTAAGCCCTCCTGGTTGCAGGAACTGAAGAAAGTTAGCTCCTTTCAGCCAATGGCATTAGGGAAATGTTCTCCTTGTGTGTTACTCTGTGGAATCCTCTCTCTCTTGCCCTTACTTTGACCAGGGCTCTTTCTTTTCTGCTGCACCCTCAATAAATTTTTCTCCCAAGTCATGTCTCTTCACTTCCTACCTTCTTCAATGTGGCCTCTTTTCTATATTTAGTTGTGGAGTTTCTCGTGTCAGTCTTCCGGTCTATTTCTGTGTGTATGTGTGTGTGTGTGTGTGTGTGTGTGTGTGTGTGTGTGTATGCCTGCATGTGTATTTTGGATGATTTGATAGTTATCTTGTGTCCATGGGATTATACAAGCCTAGTGTCCCCCTAGAGTCACCCTCCTCTACTACCAAGTTTATTACTTTTTGTTCCTATGTATGTTATTATTTTTTAAAGAGTTTATTTATTTGTCAGACAGAGAGAAAGAACAAGTGAGCACAAGCACAAGGAGCAGTACACAGTGAGAGAAGCAGGCAGCTGGAGAAGGAGGCTCCCCAAATGTGGGACCCAATCCCTAGGACCCTAGGATCATGATCTGAATGGAAGGCAAATGCTTAATTGACTGAGCCACTCAGGCATCCCCCTATGTATGTTATGATTTTAGAATACCCTCATATCTACAAAAAGGCAGCATTGACTTGAACGCTTAAAAATTTTAGTAATGTAACTATAAATCCAAACAGAGAATGCTTACCTTTTCTATAGGTTCCAATGGATAGTCACTCCCAGAGACCTAGTGCTGAAAACGTTCACTACTGTTGGGTAGACCCAAAATTAGAAAGCATGACAGAGCGTGTGTGGCAGTTTTCATAACAGAATGTTGTTTGAGGCCCCTTTCAAAAGATGGTGATTTATAGGTTTTTTTTTAGATTATTTATTTATTTATTTATTTATTTGACAGAGATCACAAGTAGGCAGAGAGGCAGGCAGAGAGAGAGAGAGAGAGAGAGAGAGGAGAAAGCAGGCTCCCTGCTGCGCAGAGAGCGCGATGTGGGGTTCGATCCCAGGACCCTGGGATCATGACCCGAGCCAAAGGCAGAGGCTTTAACCCACTGAGCCACCCAGGCGCCCTGATTTATAGATTTTGATATAGAGGACAAAGCAGAATACCCCAACAATCATTAACATTTTTCAATATTCAAAAGGTTCAGTTAGGTGCTTGTCATAATTTTTCATTATGGGGGGTGGGGATGAAGAAAAAGTTTTCTTCGATTGCCTGAAGAACTAATTGTAACAGGGAAATGCTTAGCATGTCTCACTACTTGTTACTTCTGTTTCCTTGCTGATGTGACATATGAATTAGAAACTTCTACTTAGTCTTACACATAGGCATGTTACAGCTAAATTAGCAAAAATTTCTCCTTACCCAAAACCTTACCAGAGATGAGGAAGTAGCTGCGGAAGTTATCATTGTAATTTCTGAAGACTGAGAATTGATCATAACTCAGTGGGGAATTGAAATTGTGCCCCATATGTTTAATAAATTTGAAAGTAGCAGAAAGCTTACAGCTTGTTTTTCAGAGAGCTGTTTCTCCCTAATCAGCCATGATGTCTTTTCAGACCCTATTAACAAATCCACTCCCCTGTCTCTGCAGAAGCCTTGACTCCAGATCAACTGATATGATGCCAGTCTATGAACAAGCAAGGCCCTGAATTTCTTTCCTTAGATAATGATACTAAGATCCATTCCAGTTTATACAGCTCTCTGAACATGCCCATAGCCATACCTTCTTGTCTTAAGATAATCTCCTGACTTCAGGGGTGAATTTTCCCTCTTCCTGATATTAAGTCACCACCCCAAGTTGACCATGTTATGTACGTTACATATATGTCTGCTTAACACACATGCTACATCTTTACTTATAATCATAAATTTCCCCACATTTTTCATCAGTATGTATGTAATCTCAATGCCTATGATTATGAAACAAACAAACAAACAAACAAAGTCTTGTTCTCTCCCCATTCCAGGAGGCATTTAGGGCCTTATTTATTTGGTTTGTCTCAATTAAACTCTTTTCCTTGCTGCCTACCTGATGTGTAAGGGATTGGCTTTGCTGTGTATCAGGTAGACAGACTTGAGTTTGGTTACATGAGTATTGTAAATATTGTCTACATAGTAATGAAAATCATGACTTGGTAAGTAGGCTCTTAAATTTTGTTGGGGCTTCTTGGATATCCTTTCTAGGGAAAGTGTAATACCATAGGTTGAATTATTGAGATGGAGTCTTTTGATTGTCAATAATCAGGGCATCATGTATGTAGTGAAAATTTTGGAAATCAAAGTGTAGAAGCATTTGCACTAAATTCTGACCTATCCAATTTTGGCAAATGTCAGTGGAGTTCAGGCAACCCTAAAGGAATACAAGAAACATAATTGGAGATCTTTTTACTTGCATGCAAAAGATCTTGGACTTTTACATGCCTTTGAACCTCTTACTTACTACCTGTGCTTCCTTTAAGTCTTTAATCTGAGCTTTAATTTTCATTTTTCCTCCTGGGATTGTATTCACTCAGGAGGAGACAGGGAGATTGGTGGGAGAGTGACTGATGTGTTCCACTAACATTTCTCTACATGTGGGTGAATCTCATCAGGACCTTATGGGGCAGGGAAATACAAACATCTGTTTCTACTATATACTCGGATTTAGAGGTAACACCTAGAGTGCACAGAATTGACCACAAAAATTTCACTCACAAGGTCGTATTGACTATCTTTTACCACTATAAGCCCAGCTGAAACCCCATTAGCTCATTCTTGATGATGTTTCCTTCCTCAAGTCTGGGTAGACAAGATACAGCATCCATTCCTGATTAAAACGCTTTAAAGTAAAGGGATAGAGGAAACTTTCCTCAACTTCATAAAAATCTATCTATGAAAAATCCACAATGAGTATCATCCCCAATGGGGAAAACCTGACAGCCTTCCCTTTGAGATCAGGAACATGACAAGGATGCCCATTCTCACCACTCTTGTTCAACATAGTATTAGAAGTCCTAGGAACAACAATCAGACAACAAAGAGAAATGAAAGGCATTCAAACTGGCAATGAAGAAGTCAAACTCTCTCTCTTTGCAGATGACATGATACCTTGTATGGAAAACCCAAAAGACACCACCCCCAAACTACTAGAACTCATACAGCAATTCAGTAATGTGGCAGGGTACAATATCAATGTACAGAAATCAGTTGCTTTCTTATACACTAACAATGAAAATACAGAAAGGGAAATTAGAGAATCGATTCCATTTACTATAGCACCAAGAACCATAAGATACCTGGGAGTAAACCTAACCAAAGAGGTCAAGGATCTGTACTCAAGGAAATACAAAACACTCATGAAAGAAATTGAAGACCAAAAATATGGAACCATTCCATGCTCATGGATCAGAAGAATAAACATTGTTCAAATGTCTCTACTGCCTAGAGCAATCTATACTTCAAATGCCATCACGATCAAAATTCTACTGGCATTTCTCAAAGAGCTGGAGCAAACAATCGTAAAGTTTGTATGGGATCAGAAGAGGCCCTGAATTGCTAAGGAAATGTTGAAAAAGAAAACAAAACTGGGGGTATCATGTTGCCTGATTTCAAGCTTTACTACAAAGTTGAGATCACTAAGACAGCATGGTTCTGGCACAAAAAAACAGACACATAGACCAGTGGAACAGAGAAGAGAGCCCAGGTATGGACCCTCAAGTGTATGGTCAACTAATCTTTGACAAAGCAGGGAAAAAATATCCAGCGGAAAAAAGATAGTCTCTTCAATAAATGGTGCTGGGAAAATTGGACAGCTATGTGTAGAAGAATGAAACTCAAACATTCTCTTACACCATACACAAAGAAACTCGAATGGATAAAAGACCTCAATGTGAGGCAGGAATCCATCAGAATCCTAGAGGAGAACATAGGCAGTAACCTCTTTGACATCAGCCACAGCAACTTCTTTCAAGATATGTCTCCAAAGGCAAAGGAAAAAAAAGCAAAAAATGAACTTTTGGGACTTCATCAAAATCAAAAGCTTCTGCGCAGCAAAGGAAACAGTCAACAAAACAAAACGGCAACCCACGGAATGGGAGAAGATATTTACAAGTGACACTACAGACAAAGGGCTGATATCCAAGATCTATAAAGAACTCCTCAAACTCAACACACACAAAACAGATAATCATGTCAAAGAATGGGCAAAAGACATGAACAGACACTTCTCCAATGAAGACATACAAATAGCGAACAGACACATGAAAAAATGTTCATCATCACTAGCCATCAGGGAGATTCAAATCAAAACCACAGTGAGATACCACCTTACACCAGTTAGAATGACCAAAATTAACAAGACAGTAAACAACAAGTATTGAAGGGGATGTGGAGAAAGGGGAACCCTCTTACACTGTTGGTAGGAATGCAAGTCGGTGCAGCCACTTTGGAAAACAGTGTGGAGATTCCTTAAGAAATTAAAAATAGAGCTTCCCTATGACCCTGCAATTGCACTACTGGGTATTTACCACAATGATACAGATGTAGTGGAAGAAGGGCCATCTGTACCCCAATGTTCATAGCAGCAATGGCCACAGTCACCAAACTGTAGAAAGAACAAAGATACCCTTCAATGGACAAGCAAAATATGGTCCATATATACTATATACTACTATGCCTCCATCAGAAAGGATGAATGCCCAACTTTTGTATCAATGTGGATGGGACTGGAAGAGGTCATGCTGAGTGAAATAAGACATGCAGAGATAGTCAATTATCATACGGGTTTGCTTATTTGTGGAACATAAGGAATAACATGAAGGACATGGGAAGATGGAGAGGAGAAGGGAATTGGAGGAAATTGGAGGGGGAGATGAACCATGAGAAACTGTGGACTCTGAGGATCTGAGGGTTTTGGAGGGGAGGGGGTTTGGAGGTTGCATGAGCCTGGTGGTGGGTATTGTGGATCGCAAGTATTACATGGAAAACTGGGTGTGGTGCATAAACAATGAATTCTGGAACACTGAAAATAAATTAAGAAAAATAAAAATTAAAAAAAATGTGGGTAGAAGAGGATTTTTACCCAATTTATTTGAGTGTACTTGATCCAATGTTAGTTTCAAGTGTACAACATAGTGATTGAACTTCTCTATACATTTTGGTATGCTCACCACATGTGTAGCTATCATCTGTCACCCTACAATGGTATTATAATATCATTGTAATTTCTGAATTATATTCCCAATCCTGTGTTTTTTATTTATATGACTTATTCATTCCAAAAGTGAAAGCCTGAATCTCTCACTCTTCTTCACCCATTCCCATGCTAATGACAACCATTACTTTGTTATCTGTATTTATAGGTCTAATTATGCTCTTTTTGTTTAATAGAATCATGTTTTGAGCATCCCTATCTAACAGAGCCATAGAAGTTTGATTTTGTCTCTTTGCCAAAGTTTTCCAGCATATTTAGATGGGTGCATATAAACCTTGATCCTGAGTTTGATATAAACTTTGATCCTCATTGTAGACAGGGAGCTACCAGCTGTCATCTTGAAACCACTTCCCCTATTCCTCCTCATCTAAAGAGGGAAGAGTATTTAGTCATAGCTTGTCTGTAATTTACCACCAATTCAAATAAGTTACCTTTAAATTCCATTAATTATCTGGTGAGGTCTCCATTCTTCCTCTTACAGAAAGCCATGCTTCTATCAGCATCCTTTTCTCATTGCTACACATATCAAGAACTGTGAAGATTATAAAATTATTTGTGAGCTAATGATGTAGTCTGCCACTGTTTCTTGGGTGCCAGAAGAAAACATGAGACTTCTGAGTCAGAGACAAAGGGTATTTCATTATTTGCAGTAATAACAATTGCCTATCAGCATTTTTTCCCTGGAAAACTGAGTCCCACTTCCCACAGAGTGATGCAAATTTGTCACATGACACGTACATATAAGGTAGGTTGCATTACAATGAAGGAAACCTCAGTGTGGAAACTTTAGACTTTTATAATGAGCAGGAAGAATCCTTTCTGTTTATTCTTGAAGGACCCAATATTTTATTGGAAAAAGCATTCCTGACCTTTGCTCCAGAGGGAATCACTCTCTATCTTTCAAACATTCCAAGCAAACTTGTTCTTTACTTCAGAAAGAGATCCTATCTTTATCTTCCAAAGCAGTTTCCCATTCAAACATCTTCCAAAAGATAGCTTTAAAAAGAGAATAGTCAGTGCCTTGCTTGCAAAATGTCCAAAAACATATGAAATACATACAAAATTGCCTTCCATCAATATATAAGAGTGAAATTGCTGGAAATATGCCATCTCGAAAATCACTAGATAATGGCAAATTTCTCACTGATTAAACACTCACCTACATATGGAATAGGCTACTTGTTTAACTGGTTAATACATATTTTCAAACTTCACTTACACTATTGATCTAATGTGTGTGAAAACTTGTTATTTCAATTTCCACTTGTATATTTGATGATGAGGTTCATAGAGTCAACAGATATGTATTAAGCACCTACTATATCCCAGGTATTCTTATAGGAACTTGAAATACATTGGTAAGTACAAAGGAAGGAAAATCATACACTTTCAAGGATTACATTCTGGTAGAAAAACAACAATATACATATTAACTAAGTAAATTATATAGTATGTTAGAAGATGACATATATTATAGAAAAGATACAATAAGGTAATGGGGAACAAATTAACGTAATATATGTTTATTGATCATGTGATCTCTTTGTGAATGCCCTGTTCATATTTTTTGCCAAGTTTCCTACAGAATGTTTTTTAAATAATTGAATGTATTTTTGTTACTTCACTCATTTTAACTATCTAAGTTTGTATAGCTTAATCTCATTTTATTCCACTTCATATATGATAGCTTTTGAAATTTTGTGTATTTTAAAATATGTAATATAAAAATGAATAAAAAGTGTAGGAATATGAAAACATTGCATATTTTAAAATAATCAAATTTATTAGATCTTTCCTTTAATACCTGTGGTGTTTTTTGCCTTGAAATGAAATCTTACACATTTTCATAAGAAAAAATATAAACATCAACTTCTTTTTTATATTTTTAACATTTTATAAGTGTTACTTTCCAAATTGAAGTATTACCTTTTTTTTCCCACTTGGAATGTATGATCTATATGAAATGTGGTAAAGGGTTTACTTTTTGGTATATGACCCCCCCCAAAAAAACATTGCAACACCATTTATTCAATGTCTTTTGATCATTCATCTGAAATGTCACTTCTACTATGATTCAATTTTCCTGTATGCAAACTTATTTCTAGGGCTTTCCACTGTTTTGTTGGTATATTTGAACCCCCCTTTTCCATCTTTAAACCCCATACAAGTTACTTTCCAGAGTTGCCAGAGTGATCTTATTCAAATATGAGACATATTATGTCGTGCCTATGTTAAAAATACTCAATGGCTCCCTCTTACATTCAGTGTATAAGCCAAATTTCATTCTAGGACCTTCAAGTCTGTAAGCTATCTGCTACTCCCAGATCCACATCACTTCTCTGAACTTACTTCCTGATATTCTCTACCTTGCTCAATCAGTTTCAGCAATGCTGGTATCCTCAGTATTCCCTGAACATGCCAAGTTTACTCCTGGCTGGGGTCACAACACTTGCTATTGTTCTGTGTAATGCTCCTTCCCCAGATAGCCATAGGGCCAATTCTCTAATTGCTTTCAGGTCTTTACTCCAAAGTCATGTTCTCTGGACTCCCTATTTACACAATTTCAGCTTTTAACCTGAAATTCTTATTTTCCAGTCCTTACCTTATTTATTTTTTTTCTTAACACTTATCTCTTTGATAACTTTATCAATTTTACTTATTGTATCTTGGCTACTATCTGCCTCCACACTAAAATGTAAGTCTCATGAGGGTAAGATTATTTTCTTTCTTTTGTTCATTACTATATCATCAGTATCTGTGCCTAGAAGACTGCCTGGCAGAGAGCCCACCAAAATAAATACTGGAGGACAAATGAATTTAAAGACAAATGGGGAGAAAGTAAGGCAAAATGAGGATATGCAGTTTCCCATGGATCTAGCTCCAAAACTATAAAGGCAAATGCCTCCAGGGGACAACTGGATTTTTCAGAGTGAAGCAGGCCAACTAGAGGTATGGCTAAGCCAAGAGAGCATTCAGAGTCTAAAAATGGGTTGAGCCCCTCCTCACACCCACCTGCTTATATCCTTGTTGGAATATGCGCCCTAATCCTCAGTTTATTGTTTTGTTTTGTTTTCCAGTGGGCCAGAAATATGAATTTTTGTAATGTGAAGTCTCCCACATGTCTCAGTAGCTAATATAAAAATAGCAAATAAAGGGGTGCCTGGGTGGCTCAGTGGGTTAAGCTGCTGCCTTTGGCTCAGGTCATGATCCCAGGTCCTGGGTTCAAGCCCCGCATCGGGCTTTCTGATCAGCAGGGAGCCTGCTTCCTCCTCTCTCTCTGCCTGCCTCTCTGCCTACTTGTGATTTCTCTCTGTCAAATAAATAAATAAAATCTTAAAAAAAATAGCAAATAAAAATAGCAAGATCAAACAAAACATGACAGCTGGGTGAAATTGGCCAATGGGTGGCCAGCAGGTATTTTGCTAAACTGAATTGTGTGATGCATGAAAGAAAACTAAGCCTACTATGCTGAGGTGGTCTTGCTTTTTGTATTTATTGAAATAAACAGTTTCAGGTTATGTTGGATTGAAAGAATGAAATAGAATTACCACCTTTTGACTTCTAGAAGCTCTCTGCCTCACCATTCCCCTCCTATGCATGGAGTTAGGGGAGCCTGGGTGGTGGGATAACCTTAAGTCTTTCTTGGAGGGCAGGGGTATATTCTAGTGAAGTGTGAGATGGGGAAACCAGAGAGAGTGTTTTGAAGGAAACTTCCACAGCATGACTGGGGAAAGGCAAGGAGGAGAAAAAGAGGACACAGACCCAATGTGTCAGGACACAGTATTTCTGAGGGACTTTGTTGGGATTATTGCACACTCTCCCTACCAACCATCACCTCTCTATGTGGCATTATACAGTTGAAGGAGTTATACAAAGTCACAACTCCCAGCCCAGCTGCTCCATGCCATTCATTTCACATGGGAGCAGAACTGTGTAAGCTTCCATCATAGTTTCTCTGTGTGCTTGGGGTGGGCAAGACTGCCCAGGATTAACCTGTGAAGGGTTAACAGCCACCTGCTTTGTGTGTGTGGAGAGGATAGTCTGAATGGGGCTTTTGGGGGCAGCAGACTTCCACTTGGTGGATCACTGAGTGGAACCACCTGTGGTTTCAGACAGCTACAGAGAGAAATATGGACTGTCAAGTACTCATCATGTCCTAGAGAGAAACATTAGGCTCAATCCTCTATTGGCCCTCCTCTGTAGGGAAGCACACACAGTCTAGTAGGAGAAAAAATTGTGAGAGGACTGCTGTACCTGGGTTCAGCAAGTTTCTATTTTTCTGGTTTAAATACTTTCTAAATACAAGGTGGGAAATCTCTTAAGATCTGAGTGCCCTCCACCCCTAAATCCATTCCTCACAAGAACTGTTTATCCAGTGTAGGGGGAATGAACCAAGAACTTCAGGTCCAAGATTTACTGCACCTGGGTCCTCTGGGAAAACTGAGGAGGCTCCTCACAGGCTCCTGCTCATGGGGTGTCAGGTAAGTGTGTTTAGGCTGAGGCTTGGGGTTCTACACGACAGGTGTGACATAAGTTCCCTGAGGTAAGAAAAGCTGTTTAGGTATAAAATTGGCTCCTGTTTAACTCTTGAGTCATCCTTGTCAAGATGCCATTCCAGGGAACTTCCAAACCATTTGGTTCTTTGACAGCTGTCACGTCCTTTCGGCACAGAGTCAGAGAGAACAATGTGGATACTGCCAGAAGTCCAGATTTTTCCTGGGCTTCCCTATCTCTCATGGGCCTCACTCCCCACACCTCCTTTTCTGTGTTCTCTCTTCCTCTTTCAGCCTTTCTTCTTGGAATTCTTTGTTCCTCAGTGTTCCTCCCCTTCTGTCTCCTTACTCATGCATAGACCCTCCCTTTGAGTATCCTTTAGCCCCTCGCCAGATTCCTGAGAACTTCTTTCTCCCCCTTGCTCTGGACCCCTTCAAAGATTCTTTGTGCCCCTTTATTCTCAAGGAATACTGTTTTCCTCTAAGCCCCAAGATCTCACTCTCCCTCTGCTAATTTTCCACCCTGTCCCAGTGGGTTGCCTCTCTCCTTAGGTCATCCCTCTTCCAGGGAACCTCTCCATTTCTGGTCCTGCCCCATCTCCTTCTAAGCAGTCACCTTCCTTTCTCCCTCCCCCCACAGCCCATCCCTAGTTCCTTCTTCTCCCCCCTTTCTAGACCAGACCAGCTAATTCCTATTCCTTTTTAAGATGACTAATTATGATACTAGCCTATGTTTATCCATAGCCTGCATGTACAGCTGTTCCTTCCTTTCATTCCCTATTCATCAAACACACCCAATCTTTTCAACAAGACAAATTCCTTACACACAGTACATCATGTCCATATGCAATTATCTTTTTCAGAACAGATAACAGTTATTCTGGTTAAGATTTTGGGTTAAAGGGGATCTTAAGTTTAAATGCACTGAAAATGTAACATTTTTGTGTGTATCCAAAACATACACTTGCCTCCAGAAATGTGGTAAATTTTACCCAGTTAGGACTTTTTCACCAAATCATAAACATAGATATGGAAATCATCATCAAACTTGATGAAATACACAGAGGGCTTGGCTTTGACTTGGTGAATGACCTTGTCTGTCCTTTTGGAGCCATCTTCTTTGGTATATTCCACATGTTTACCTATGAGGACATCTATAATTCCTTCTGGCTCTCTCTCTGCTGGAGGAGACTCACTGGTCTCTGGCATGATACGGAGATCTCCTTCTCTGTAATCATCTAGAAGCTGGTACATGTATAAAACAGGATCATTCTCATAGGTAATATAAAACCAGCTTTCATGATAGGTGCTTGGGCTAAGACCATTCCCCTCCATTCATCCTTAGAACCATGTTCACCCTCAAACATATGTTCCACAGCTTTACCAATTATGATATTTGCAAGGTGCACATTTCTGACTCGAAAAAATGGCACCTTATCAGGAAGGATTTTAAGTTTTAAAATCCTTTCATCTCTGTGGAGTTCCAGTGCATAGACACAGTCAATTCCATCATATTTGACCAGGTAAAGAGAGGGATTGATAGGCACCTGATCCAGAACGATTCCTTTCCACTGGGTGATGGGATCATTGCCTTCTTTCCATCCATGTGAAATTCTGCAGCCCACTATGTTCCTTTGGGGTTGGGATGAAGGTCTGCCCCTCTGCTTCTTTTGACAGGTCTTTTTCTTCCTCATATTTGCAGATCCAATGTGATGATCAACAGTTTCCCTTGTTTGCTGCCCTGTAGCTGCCTTTTTGTGAAGGGTCTTCATACCTGCAGGAGGTGGAAAGAGGCTAAGGAGAAACATTTGGCATATTATAGTGTGCGCTCTCCCCCCTCTGTATTGCAAATTCTCTGGGCACCAGGTGCATTCTGCCCAAGTTATTCAGATGTGCCCAGCAGGAATACTGGATATCAAGTTACTACTGTGTATTTGCCTTCAGTGCCCTCCCTCCAGTATTCTTTGGTTGTGCTGCAGGATTAGAGAGGAGGTGGTTGTGGTGGTTGCAGTGGTTTGAGGCCACAGATGGAGCAGGTTCTCTGCATAATGCCTGATCCTCTGTTGCCATCTTAGAGCTCCCACAACAAACACAAATATTTACCATTTCTTAGCCCCCACCTCATTACTCCATTTCTACTAATGTTGTCACTCCCCTAGTTCCTTTTCCATTGCCATCTATTCTTCATTCCTTTTGCCTCCCATCCACATGCCTGGTGTTCATATCTCCTTCATGTCTCTTCCTGGTCATCTCCATATTTCTGCTGAGCACCCACAAAAAATGTATTTTCATGCCTGACTACCTTTATACATCATTCAGGTACTCTTCAGCTCCCCCAACACACACACCACAGTCCCCAAATTACCTTTCTTATTGTCCCTCATTACCCGTCGTGGGCAGCGACCCCAATTTTCCCGTCGGGCACCCACCAACCCCCATCCTCCAGTTTTCTAGTCCAGTGCCCACCTCCCTACGTCCGGGGATGGAGGGCCTCACTTGCCCAAATGGGACACCTTGTCGCGCTGCCTCTGCTTTGAGCTTGTGGTGGAAAAAGGATCAGCAGGCGATGGGTTGGGAGTTTGCACGAGCCGAGAGGGTAGGATCCATAGAGGAGAAGCGTGTATTGGAGGGCAGTGAGGAAGGTGAAGCGGATTGATGGAGTGTCCCAAGCACTGGGCTCACGGGCCCTTAGCCTCACTGCTGGCGGCAGCCGCTCTGCCACGTCTGACTGCCACCAGCCTCTGCAGCCACCGCAGTCTCCTCCTTCTTCCCTTAGCGCAGTTTCCTGCCAGGAGAGAGGCCTCCCCTTCCTGCTAAACACCGCCCTTCCCACCCCATTATCAGGACTCACACTTACCACTGCCTTGAACCTGGGAGGCTCTTTGGCTACCAGCTCCATCCCTTTCCAAAGTAGGGAGCATCTGGGCCCACGACACTCGCCTCTCTGGCGCACCCGCTCTTCAGTTCAGGGCCCCCAGTCTTCTCACCACAGCCCCCACCTCAGTGCCCTTGACCCATCTGCTATCCATCTTCCAAGAATCTGCCCTTTCTTTACCCCGTGTCCTTCTGGAGTTATTCTTTATATTCAGAAACCTGCCTTTCCTGTTATTAAAAAGGATTTGAGGTACGAGGAGAGAAACGCACCTCAATCTGCCATCCTGACCCAATATCTATATAATTTTTAGTGTCTGGTCATTACCAGACTTTACATCTTGAGGATATTTTTCCTTTTTCCTCTCTTTTTAAATTCTTCCACTGATTACAAAAGAATTGCATGCACAGTGTGGACGTTGTGTAAAATTCAGAGAATTCATTTGAATTAAACAATCCACCTTAAATCCACTTCTCATTCCCCAAGTTTTGCAGCAAAATATTAACACTATTTCCTTCATCTTTTTTCTAATCTCTTAGAAATCTGGGATTAGTCTGCAAAGTCAGTCATTAAAAATTCTCTGTATTCTGATGGATTCCTGTCTCACGTTGAGGTCTTTTTTAAATTTTTTAATTCTTTTCAGCGTAACAGTATTCATTGTTTTTGCACCACATCCAGTGCTCCATGCAATCCGTGTCCTCTCTAATACCCGCCACCTGGTTCCCCCAACCTCCCACTCCCCCCCTTCAAAACCCTCAGATTGTTTTTCAGAGTTCATAGTCTCTCATGGTTCATCTCCCCTTCCAATTTCCCTCAACTCCCTTCTCCTCTCCATCTCCCCTTGTCCTCCTTGCTATTTGTTATGCTCCACAAATAAGTGAAACCATATGATAATTGACTCTCTCTGCTTGATTTATTTCACTCTGCATAATCTCTTCCAGTCCTGTTCACGTTGATACAAAAGTTGGGTATTCATCCTTTCCGATGGAGGCATAATACTCCATAGTATATATGGACCACATCTTCCTTATCCATTCATCTGTTGAAGGGCATCTTGGTTCTTTCCACAGTTTGGCGACTGTGGCCATTGCTGCTATAAACATTGGGGTACAGATGGCCCTTCTTTTCACTACATCTGTATCTTTGGGGTAAATACCCAGTAGTGCAATGGCAGGGTCATAGGGAAGCTCTATTTTTAATTTCTTGAGGAATCACCACACTGTTCTCCAAAGAGGCTGCACCAACTTGCATTCCCACCAACAGTGTAAGAGGGTTCCCTTTCTCCACATCCCCTCCAACACATGTTGTTTCCTGTCTTGCTAATTTTGGCCATTCTAACTGGTGTAAGGTGGTATCTCAATGTGGTTTTAATTTGAATCTCCCTGATGGCTAGTGATGATGAACATTTTTTCAGGTGTCTGATAAGCATTTGTATGTCTTCATTGGAGAAGTGTCTGTTCATATCTTCTGCCCATTTTTTTATATGATTGTCTGTTTTGTGTGTGTTGAGTTTGAGGAGTTCTTTATAGATCCCGGATATCAACCTTTTGTCTGTACCATCATTTGCAAATATCTTCTCCCATTCCGTGGGTTGCCTCTTTATTTTGTTAACTGTTTCCTTTGTTGCACAGAAGCTTTTGATTTTGATGAAGTCCCAAAAGTTCATTTTGCTTTTGTTTCCTTTGCCTTTGGAGACATATCTTGAAAGAAGTTGCTGTGGCTGATATGGAAGAGGTTACTGACTATGTTCTCCTCTAGGATTCTGATGGATTCCTGTCTCACATTGAGGTCTTTTATCCATTTTGAGTTTGTCTTTGTGTACGGTGTAAGAGAATGGTCGAGTTTCATTCTTCTACATATAGCTGTCCAGTTTTCCCAGCACCATTTATTGAAGAGACTGTCTGGGAATAAAACTAACCAAAGAGGTAAAGGAACTGTACTCAAAGAACTACAGAACACTCATGAAAAAATTGGAGAAGACACAAAAAGATGGAAGACCATTCCATGCTCTTGGATCGGAAGAATAAACATTGCTAACATGTCTATGCTGCCTAGAGCAATCTATACTTTTAATGCCATTCTGATCACAATTCCACTGGTATTTTTCAAAGAGCTGGAGCAAATAATCCTAAAATTTGTATGGAATTGGAAGAGACCCAGAATCGCTAAGGAAATGTTGAACAACCAAAATAAAACTGGGGGCATAACGTCACCTGATTTCAAGCTTTACTCCAAAGCTGTGATCACCAAGACAGCATGCTACTGGCAGAAAAACAGACACATAGACCAGTGGAACAGAGTAGAGAGCCCAGATATGGACCCTCAACTCTATGGGCAAAGAATCTTCGACAAAACAGGAAAAAATATACAGTGGAAAAAAGACAGCCATATTTGTTTTTTAAATGTAGTATGGGAAAAAAATAATAGTTCTTTTTCGATGGCCTGCACATGAAATTTCTTGGAGATGACTATGCATCATTATGACTCAGGTGTATATAGACTGCAACTCATTAGAATATGATGGCTCTAAACTTTATAAAACTAACCAATCTTATACTTGGTTACAGCCTTATTTAGTACTTCTTTTTTTTTAACTGTATAAATGCATTCTTACATTTATTTGAGAAAGTGTTTTTTCTTAATGGTTACATTGTCAGCAAGTCTGAAATAAAACTGATATGTCTCATAATCTAACTCAGCTGAGCTTTATTTTAAACATAAGTTTTATCACATGTATGCTATTTTTCTCCAGCTTGCTTTGCTACTCAATATTTGTTTATTTTTGATTTTGAAATATTTGTTTTTTAAAATTTGTCATATTTCTAAAATTCTTTGTTACCTTTAAATTCTATTGCCGAATATACATATATGGTGGCATATGACAATAACTTTATAAAGTTTTCCAAAGTAACTTAATCATTTTGCTTTCCTACCAGCATGTACAAGAGTTTAATTTGCTCTGAATCTTCCTCAGTATTTGGTATTGTCACAATTTTTTTTTATATTAGCCACACTCATTGGTGTACAGTAAGCAGTTTCTTTGTGGTCTTGGTGTGTATTTCCTTTATGATTAATGATGCTGAACATCTTTTTATAAACATTTTTGTCATCTGTATATTTTCTTTGTTAAAGTGTCTTTTCTGAATATTTACCTTAAAAAAAAAAACTAAGCCCATGTTTTCTTATTCTAGAGTTTTAAGGGTTTCATCCATGTAATTTGTAAATATTTTTCTACCTTTCTGTGGCTTATCCTTTTAGACTTTTAACTATATTCTTCATAAAACAAAAGTTTTTCATTGTAATGAAGTGCCATTATTATTTTTTTAAATTTTATGGATTCTGCTGTGGGTTCTATATCTAAAACTCTTTGCCAAACCAATGTAGATTTTCTCTAATGCTTTGTTCTGTAAATTTTAGAATTTTACACTTTACATTTAGGTCTATGGCCCATTTTGAATTAATTGTTGTTTAAGGTACGAGGTTCTGTTAAAATTTGTTTTTCTGAAGTGAATTGGGGGAAGTCGGAGTGGGAGATGAAGCCTGAGAGACTGGACTCAGAAACAAACTGAGAGTTTTGGAAGGGAAGGGGGTGGGGGGATGGGTAAACCTGGTGGTGGGTATTAAGGAGGGCACGTATTGCATGGAGCACTGGGTGTGATGAATAAAAAATGAATCTTGGAACCCAGAAAAAATAAAATAAAATAAAAAGAAATTAGTTTTTCTGTACATAGAATTTTCTAGTTTTCTGATACCATTTGTTAAAAAGTCTATCCTTTCTTCTTTGGATTGCCTTTGTCCCTTTGTCCAAAATCAGTTGACTACCTTTGTGTACATCTATTTTGGCCCTTTTTATGTTGTTTCACTTAACAAGTGGTCTATCTTTTCACCACAACCCTCTTTTTTTTTTTTTTTTAGCTTTATAGATAGTTGACAAAAACGTGATACAGGGGCGCCTGGGTGGTTCAGTGGGTCAAAGCCTCTGTCTTCGGCTCAGGTCATGGTCTCAGGGTCCTGGGATTGAGCCCCGCATTGGGCTCTCTGCTCAGCGGAGAGCCTGCTTTCTCCTCTCTCTCTGCCTGACTCTCTGCCTCCTTGTGATCTATGTCTGTCAAATAAATAAATACAATCTTTAAAAAATAAAAGAAAATGTGATACATATTTGATTGTATAACATGATTTTTAAAAGGTGTGCAATGTGATATTTTAATATATGTATATATTGTGAAAGGATTACTGCAATCAAGTCATTTAACACATTCATCACCTCACATAAATTCTTTCTTTTCTTTTCTTTCTTTTTTTTTGGTAATAACCCACTCTCAATTACAGAGCTTTAGAATTAAGTCTAGAAATTAGATAATGTGACTTTTCCAATGTTCATATCCTTTCTACTCTTTAAAAGTACTTGTTTGGCTTTTCTATTTTACCTTGACTTAATGTACATATTTTTTTTTAAGATTTTATTTATTTATTTGACAGAGAGAGATCACAAGTAGGCAGAAAGGCAGTCAGAGAGAGAGAGAGAGGGAAGCAGGCTCCCTGCTGAGCAGAGATCCCGGTGCGGGACTTGATCCCAGGACCCTGAGATCATGACCTGAGCCGAAGGCAGTGGCTTAACCCACTGAGCCACCCAGGCGCCCCTATGTACATATTTTAGAATGAGCTTATTGATATCTACAAAACTCTTGATGGATTTTGTTCAGTCTGTAGATCAGACTGGGAAGAACTGATGTTCTAACCCTATTAGTATTCTAATTAATCATCAACTTATATTTCACCATTTACTTAGGCTTTTGATTCCTTCCATCAGCTTTTTATAGTTTTCTGCACACAGTTCCTACACATATTTTAGTAGATTTATTCTTAAGTAGTGCATTTTTCATGCTAATATGAATGTGATTTTTAATAATCTAATATTTAATTGTTTAGTATATAGAAGTGTCATCAACTGTATCTGTATCAACTGTTGCAGGACCTATACCCTGCAAACTCATTAAACTCATTTATTAGCTTTAGGAGATTTTTTGCAGATACTTTGGGATTTTCTACATAGACAATCAAATGGTCTTTGAACAGAAAGAGTTTTTTGTTTTTTTGAGAGTTTTATTTTTTACTTACAAATATGTAGGCCTTTTTGGGGAGTCTTCTATAATCAATCTATAATCTCTTTTTTCTCTTTTGACTTTATTGCTAGTATTTATGTGAGTATGAAATATCTTAAATGGTGACAATACAATTATGACTTTTAAGATAACATTTTATGAAATATACATTATATACATGAGAATCATGGGATTGGAGAGAATTTCATAGGTCAGTCTGTCAAGCCACACTTCTGCCTGTGTTGTTACCTCCATCTTTAGCCACTTTCTAACTATGTTCAGTTATAGTTGGAGCCGATGACAATGGACAAGTTAGAACTTTTCCTTCCTTCAGGGCAAAATCATCTGACTTAGGAGGTACAAAGTCCCCATTGAGGCCCAACCTCCCCCTGTTATACAATAAGAATCTGACCTCTCGGACTATTTCCTCTTACCACTCTCACTTCACAGATCTACCATGAGACAAAGTTACAGGATCCAGCTGTCATTTTAGGACCTGCTGCAAGAAGCAAGGTAAGAAAGTGGGGAATCCAAGAGCTGTCAGGCAGCTCTTGGGGCAAGAAATCTTGCCCCAGATTTCTCTCTGCTTTTCTTCATATTGCCATCACCATTCTTCTCATGTCCACCATCATTGTTGTCTTTATTTCTTTTTTTTTCAATGCCTAGAATTATTTATTGTAATTCTTTTGCACTTAATAATAAAATCATTTCAAACTTTCAATTTGTTTCTGTAGCTTTGGCCTTAATCCATGACATTATTATATGCCATTTTTAAATAATGAATTTTTAAATACTCTATATTCTAAGTTTTGATTTCCAACTTGAACTATAGTTAGGTGTTAGAATACTTCTCTTTTAAACTTGGAGATATTGGGGTATTTACTTTTATTTCTACTATTATCTTAATTTTCTAAATGTGGACTCTACAGCTTATACTTTATTGTATATATTGAGATTTTATAATTTGAGCCATTGATCACTTTTTTGGTAATTACTATTTGGAAGCTATCTAAAAATGTTGCAAAGTTAGCACAAATCTACTAAATTGCTTTTATTATACCCTTAATTTTCTCATAGTTTGGTCCGTTTGAGCTATGGAAGCCAGAAATACAGTGATATTTTACATATCACCCTCAGTCCACATTTATTTTACTCTAATTGCTAATTAGTTTCACTTTCTATATTTCAGTTATATTATTTTGTGCATAAGTCGGTTATATTTTTTTATTAACAAATAATGTATTATTTGCCCCATGCATACAGGTTTGTGAATCATCAGGCTTACACATTTCACAGCACTCACCATAGCACATACCCTCCCCGATGTCCATAACCCAGCCACACTATCCCTACCCTCCCACCCCCAGCAACCCTGTTTGTTTCATGAGATTAAGAGTCTCTTATGGTTTATCTCCCTCCTGATCCCATCTTGTTTCATTTTTTTCTTCTCTACCCCCCACAACCTCCCACCCTGCCTCTAAAATTCCTCATATCAGAGAGATCATATGATAATTGTCTTTCTCTGATTGATTTATTTCGCTTAGCGTAATACCCTCTAGTTCCATCTACATTGTTGCAAATGACAAGATTTCAATTTTTATTGGCTGCATAATGTTCCATTATATATAGTTATATCTATATAAATATAGTTATATCACATCTTCTTTATCCACTTATCAGTTGAGAGACATCTAGGCTCTTTCTATAGTTTAGTTATTGTGGACATTACTGCTATAATCATTGGGGTGCGTGTGACCCTTCTGATCATTACATTTGTATCTTTGGGATAAATACCCAGTAGTGTAGTTGCTGGGTCCTAGGGTAGCTCTTTATTTTTTTATTTATTTTTTATTTTTTTAAAAAGATTTTATTTACTTATTTGACACAGAGAGAGATCACAAGTAGGCAGAGAGGCAGGCAGAGAGAGAGGAGGAAGCAGGCTCAGAGCAGAGAGCCCGATGCAGGGCTCGATCCCAGGATCCTGGGATCAGGACCTGAGCCAAAGGCAGAGGCTTTAACCCACTGAGCCACCCAGGCACCCCTCATTTTAACTTTTTAAAGAAACTACATACGGTTTTCCAGAGTGGCTGTGCCAGCTTGCATTCCCACCAACAGTGTAGGAGGCTTCCCCTTTCTCTGCATACTCGCCAACACCTGTCATTTCCTAACTTGTTAATTTTAGCCATTCTGACTGGTATGAGGTGGTATCTCATTGTGATGTTGATTTGTATTTCCCTGATGCTGAGTGATGTTGAGCCCTTTTTCATGTGTGTTGGCCATATGATGTCTGCTTTGCAGAAACATCTCTTCATGTCTTCTGCCCATATATTTTTTTTAAAGATTTTATTTATTTATTTGACAGACAGAGATCACAAGTAGGCAGAGAGGCAAGGTGGAGAGAGAGGAGGAAGCAGGCTCCCCACAGAGCAGAGAGCCCGATGTGGGGCTCGATCCCAGGACCCTGGGATCATGACCTGAGCTGAAGGCAGAGGCTTTAACCCACTGAGCCACCCAGGCGCCCCTCTTCTGCCCATTTCTTGATTGAATTATTTGTTCTTTGGGTGTTGAGTTTGATAAGTTCTTTATATATTTTGGATACTAGCCCCTTATCTGATATGTCATTTGTGGATATCTTCTCCCATTCTGTCAGTTGTCTTTTGGTTTTGTTGACCATTTCCTTTGCTGTGCAAAAGCTTTTGATCTTGATGAAGTCCCAATAATTCATTTTTGTCCTTGCTTCCCTTGACTTTGGCGATGTTTCTAGGGAGAAGTTGCTGCAGCTGAGGTCAAAGAGGTTGCTGCCTGTGTTCTTCTTAAGCATCTTGATGGATTCCATTGAGGTCTTTCATCCATTTCAAGTCTATTTTTGTGTGTGGTGTAAGGAAATGGTCCAGCTTCATTCTTTTGCATGTGGCTCTCCAATTTTCCCAACACCATTTGTTGAAGAGTCTGTCTTTATTCCATTGGACATTATTTCCTGCTTTGTTGAAGATTAGTTAACTATAGAGTTGAGGGACAATTTCTGGACTCTCTCTTCTGTTCCATTGATCTATGTGTCTGTTTTTGTGCCAGTACCACACTATCTTGATGATTACAGCTTTTTAATAGAGCTTGAAGTCTGGAATTGTGATACCACTAACTTTGGCTTTCTATTGTCTTCATTTTTTATCCCAACTTTTTTCCCCTCTCTCTTTCTCTGCACGTTAGATTTTTTTCTTTTCTTTTCCCTCCTCCCATTAACCTGGCTTGGACTTCCAGTATGATGCTGAAATGTGGAGGTGAGAGAGGTCATTCTTACTATTTTTAAATATTTGCTGAAAGTTTTTATTGCAAATATATGTTGAATTTTATCAAATGCTTTCCCTCCATTTGTTGAGATAATACATTTTTTAATTTCCTTAGTTGTAAGGAGCATTGATTTCATTGACTCTTATGACAACTTCATTGAGATACAATGCATATACTACAAAACTCACCTTTCAAAATTGTGTAATTCAGTGGCTTTAGTATTTGAAGGATTGGGCAACCATAACCACACTTGGTTTGAGAAAATTTCCATTACCCCAGAAAGAAACTTTGCACCCATTTGCAGTCACTGACCATTTCTCAGCAGAACTCAAAGCAATAGACAACCACAAATCTACTTTCTGTGTCTATAGATTCACTTATTCTAATCATTTTATATAGATAAATCATAAAATATGTGGTATTTTGTGTCTGGCTTCTTTCACTTAGCAAAATATTTTTCAAGGTTTATCCATTTTATAGCATGTATCACTACTTAATTTTATTTCTAAAGAAATATCCATCCATTATTTTTTTAATTCAACAATTGATGGACACTTGTGTTGTTTCTACTTTTTGGCCATTGGGAATAGCATCGCTATAAGCATTCACATACAAGTATTTATGTAGACATAATGTTTTCATTTCTCTTGAATAAACACTTAGGAAAGTCATATGGTAACCTACTGCTTAACATTTTAAGGAAATGCCAGGCTGTTTTCCAAAGAGGCTGAACTGTTTTTCATTCCCATCAGGAGGGTGTGAGGGTTCCAGTTTCTCTACATTTTCACTAACACTTGTTATTATTTAGCATTTTTATTATAGCCATTCTTGTAGGTATAAAGTAGTGTCTCATTGTGGTTTTTGATTTGCACTTCCCTAATGCAATAACTAATGATGTTGAGTGTCTTCTTGCACTTAAAAATTATTTGTATTTCTTCTTTGGAGAAATGTCTATTCAGATAATTTGCTCATTTTTAGTTACATTTTTCTTTTTTATCATAAGATTTTTAATGTTCTCAACCTAACAACCAACTGAGAAAAAGGCACTGATGTTTTCACACTTCTCTCATGTTGAAAAAAGCCATTCTTGTGAGCAATGAATCAGATCCTGCTTGATGTTGTGGTCCTATCGGTTCCAGCTCTAACTGCTCAGCAACTTCTTATAAGCCACCTTTGAAATTTTTGTAGCACTTCATGAAGTAATTCAGATCTAAATGACAGGAAAAAATAAAGGATCTCAAAGAAGTCATGTTCTTCTTCAAGCAAGTTAGAGGTTGTCAGGATTTTGATTAAATAGCCAAAGTCATAGTCACTGTGAAATAACTATTTGCCCTCTTTGCAGAGGATCACTCCTGAGGTCATAAGAAGTTCTGCAAAGTACTGGGTATCAATTCCTTCCTCCTCAGGTTTTTAAAACAGGATGCCAGATATTGTTAGTAGCTCTATAGAGTTCTGGGCATACATGTCCTCTGTCAAATTAAACTGAAAATTAAACTGCAAAGTTGAAGTTCCTGGAGGATAGTCTTCTTGCTCATTCATAAATGTCAGTCCTAGCTAAATTATCTTTAGTTAGTCTACACTGCATCACAATAGTTGGTATTAACAGCCAGCATTGCTCCTGAATTCTCCTATTGGTCTTGCAACCACACCTGGAAAACTCTGTGCCCATAGCAACGTAATTATATTGTAAGATAACTGGATGAATTTTCTTTATCTCTTTGTCCAGGTTGCAAGTTCAAACTACAGAAATTATTTAGTTATGATCTACAGTTGCTGCTGGCATAGTGAGGGCATAGGGAATCTATTTGCCAAGCATCAAAATGTTATACTTGATTGAAGATTTGTTTGTTTCATAAAATACTTTATCCTTTATTTTTGTACTTGTGTCACTGAATTTGTACTCCTCCTCCTTGCCACAGAGATAGTAACCAGCTGTGGTGATGGTAGTGGAAGGAACAGCAGCAGTGGGTACCTCATAGACACCTCATGTCCAGCAAGGGAGAAAGAGGAGTCAACGCTGTGCCCCATCCTTCTGTGCTGTCATCTCATGCATCTATAGTTTTCTTTTTCTTATTGAGTTACAAGTATTCTATAAATTTTCTATATAAATCCCTTATCAGATACGTGATTTACAAATGTTCCTTCTTTTTTTTTTTTCTTTCTTGATAGGATCTTTTGAAGTACATAATTTTTACATTCTGAGGAAGTTTTTAAAAAAGATTTTATTTTTGAGAGGGAGAAAGCATGAGTGGGGGGGTGGCAGAGGGAGAGGGAGAAACAGACTCCCCACTGAGCAGGGAGCCCAGCATGGGACTCAATCCCAGGAACCTGGAATCATGACCTGAACAGAAGGCAGACAATTTAACTGACTCTGCCACCAGGCACCCAAATTCTGGGGAATACTAATCTTTTTTTTTCTTTTGCTGCTTGTGTGTTTTTTTTTTAATGAATTTTTCTTTAATTTGATTCATTAGAGCAAAATGGATGTCCTAAAACAAAATCCCCCTGAAACTCCGGGTTCATAACTGAAACGCAGTTATGTCTCCTACCCTTGAATGTAATGACCTTATAAACAAGAGGTCATGTAGTGTCCAGGGTCTGGCACTTCAGGTAATATCTGTGGTGTGTGCTGTGAACTTGAACTCTGCTGTTGTGTTTTGGCTTTTATCCCTCAGGCCAATAGTTTGCAGACCTACTCTTGCCTACTGTGGGTATTATTTGCTCCCTGGCCTGAATCGGGCAACTTTTATCCAAGTGGGCTCTGGTCTTCCTGTGTAATGAAACTTGACACCAGCTCCACCAGAACTGAGGCCTGGAAAACTCCGGTTGTTTGATGTGGTGTGGTCAGGGTTTTTTCCTGGTCTTTTGGGGCAGGAGGCCTTTGCTTTGGGACTGAGGCAAGCTAGACTGAAAAGGGTAGACCCACCAGAGTGCAGGGGTGTGTGGCTTAGTGTATGTAATTTAAGCAGCCAGTGTAGGTGCAGTTGGGCTTTGCACTTCCTGCAGGTGCCTCTGTGTTTATCCTGGGGTCTGGGGGAAGGCAATGGTGTCAGTAAGCTCCTTTGTTCCTAGTGAGTTATCTCCATTAAAGCTGTTTTCAAGTCATACTCCAAGAAGAGTGAATTATCTCCCTACTATATGCCCAGGCATTCTTCAGATTGCTGATTCTGTAATCTCTGATTCCAGGTTGTTGGTCTGTCTTTTCCTCAAGAGCAGTGCAGTGCCCTCCAGTCTCTAACCCAACTGTCTGCTGACTTTTAAAAGGTTAGGATTTAAGCCCTGCTGTTTGCAAGTTCAACTGTTCAAACTGCTGTTTGGATTTTGAAATTCAACCCCTCTTGTTTTCCAAGCCAATTACTTTGAGGAAATGTTTTCCTTGTGTGTTCCCTGTACACTTATTTCTTTCTCTTGCCCTTCTCTCTGACAACGGCTCCCTCCCCTCCACAACACTTGCAATGTTTCTTCCCTAAACCATGTTTCCATACTTCTTACCTTCTTTGATGTGTCCTCTTTTCTACCTTTAGTTGTTGGGTCTGGCCAGCAAACACCAAGGTGGTGAATGGAAAGATTACTTCACACACTTTAGTAGGAGAAAGGAGATTTCATGGGGACCAGATGCTCTAGTGGTGAAAGGTCCAGAGCCACACTCTGCCTTCAGTTTTATTGTGAATATTATCAATACATCAAAGGCATTCCAAAAAAAAAAAAAGAAGATTATGAAACTTTAATAATCCGGACAGTCGGGGCACCTGGGTGGCTCAGTGGGTTAAGCCTCTGCCTTCAGCTCAGGTCATGATCTCAGGGTCCTGGGATCGAGCCCCGCATTGGGCTCTCTTCTCAGCAGGGAGCCTGCTTCCCCCTCTCTCTCTGCCTGCTGCTCTGCTTACTTGTGATCTCTCTCTCTGTCAAATAAATAAATAAAATCTTAAAAAAAAATAATCCAGACAGTGACATAGGGAGTATCCTGTGATTAGAACAAGCTATGCTCATGATGCACATGCAGGGAAGGAATATGTGACCACCAAAGATAAATGTTTTTCCTAAACATCTATTCCCCAGATGAGTGCATTGAGCTGCATCAAGGATCTAGCTATTTTCAACCCAGAAACTGCAAAGGAGGCCCAGGAGGCCCAGTTTTCCACATATTCCTCCTTTGCTTTTCAATTACTTCCACTCAAAGAAGCACATATTTATTAAATCTTATCTAGCTGGCATTATGAATTCCCACAATTCCCCTTTTTTATTCTTTGTAAATAGGAAGTCTTGCTGTACTTATGCCAGGCACAGTCCCTGGGTCTCTCCTGCTTGGGAAAGTGCTTTCACTACAAACTTGCAGACTATGAGAAGAAGTAACAAACAAGTAAAAAAAACAAAAACAAAACAGACTGATAAGTCCTCATTTGCTATAGGAAAACCAGTTTTTTGGGTTAAACCATTGTAGATTCTCAGAGAGACTACCCCAGTCATTAATGGTGGTGGGAGAAGCTAAAATTTAATCTTTTAAGTTTTTTTTTAATAATTTTTTAAATTTATTTTCAGCATAACAGTATTCATTGTTTTTGTACCACACCCAGTGCTCCATGCAATCCGTGCCCTCTCTAATACCCACCACCTGGTTCCCCCAACCTCCCACCCCCCCCACCTCTTCAAACCCTTAAGATTCTTTTTCAGAGTCCATAGTCTCTCATGGTTCACCTCCCCTTCCAATTTCCCCCAACACCCTTCTCCTAACTCCCCATGTCCTCCATGCTATTTGTTATGCTCCACAAATAAGTGAAACCATATGAAAATTGACTTTCTCTGCTTGACTTATTTCACTCAGCATAATATCCTCCAGTCCCACCCATGTTGCTACAAAAGTTGGGTATTCATCCTTTCTGATGCAGGCATAATACTCCATAGTGTATATGGACCACATCATCCTTATCCATTCGTCCGTTGAAGGGCATCTTGGTTCTTTCCACAGTTTGGCGACCATGGCCATTGCTGCTATAAACATTGGGGTACAGATGGCCCTTCTTTTCACTACGTCTGTATCTTTGGGGTAAATACCCAGTAGTGCAATGGCAGGGTCATAGGGAAGCTCTATTTTTAATTTCTTGAGGAATCTCCACACTGTTGTCCAAAGAGGCTGCACCAACTTGCATTCCCACCAACAGTGTAAGAGGGTTCCCCTTTCTCCACATCCCCTCCAACACATGTTGTTTCCTGTCTTGCTAATTTTGGCCATTCTAAGTGGTATAATGTGATATCTCAATGTGGTTTTAATTTGAAACTCCCTGATGGCTAGTGATGATGAACATGTATTCATGTGTCTGATAGCCATTTGTATGTCTTCATTGGAGAAGTGTCTGTTCATATCTTCTGCCCATTTTTTGATATGATTATCTGTTTTGTGTGTGTTGAGTTTGAGGAGTTCTTTATAGATCCTCGATATCAACCTTTTGTCTCTACTGTCATTTGCAAATATCTTCTCCCATTCTGTGGGTTGCCTTTTTGTTTTCTTGACTGTTTGCTTTGCTGTGCAGAAGCTTTTGATTTTGATGAAGTCCCAAAAGTTCATTTTCGCTTTTGTTTCCTTTGCCTTTGGAGACATATCTTGAAAGAAGTTGCTGTGGCTGATATCGAAGAGATTACTGCCTATGTTCTCCTCTAGGATTCTGATGGATTCCTGTCTCACGTTGAGGTCTTTTATCCATTTTGAGTTTATCTTTGTGTACGGTGTAAGAGAATGGTCAAGTTTCATTCTTCTATATATAGCTGCCCAGTTTTCCCAGCTATTTATTGAAGAGACTGTCTTTTTTCCACTGTATATTTTTTCCTGTTTTGTCGAAGATTAACTGATCATAGAGTTGAGGGTCCACATCTGGGCTCTCTACTCTGTTCCACTGGTCTGTGTGTCTGTTTTTATGCCAGTACCATGCTGTCTTGGTGATCACAGCTTTGTAGTAAAGCTTGAAATCAGGTAACTGATGCCCCCAGTTTTATTTTTGTTTTTCAACATTTCCTTAGCGATTCGGGGTCTCTTCTGGTTCCATACAAATTTTTGGATTATTTGCTCCAGCTCTTTGAAGAATAACTGTGGAATTTTGATCGGAATGGCATTAAAAGTATAGATTGCTCTAGGCAGTATAGACATGTTAGCAATGTTTATTCTTCCGATCCAAGAGCATGGAATGGTCTTCCATCTTTTTGTGTCTTCTTCAATTTCTTTTATGAGTGTTCTGTAGTTCCTCGAGTACAGTTCCTTTACCTCTTTGGCTAGGTTTATTCCCAGGTATCTTATGGCTCTTGGTGCTATAGTAAATGGAATCAATTCTCTAATTTCCCTTTCTGTATTTTCATTGTTAGTGTATAAGAAAACCACTGATTTCTGTACATTGACTTTGTATCCTGCCACATTACTGAATTGTTGTATGAGTTCTAGTAGTTTGGGGGTGGATTCTTTTGGGTTTTCCATATAAAGAATCATGTCATCTGTGAAGAGAGAGAGTTTGACTTTTTCATTGCCAATTTGGATAGCTTTCATTTCTCTTTGTTGTCTGATTGCTGTTGCTAGGACTTCTAATACTATGTTGAACAAGAGTGGTGAGAGTGGGCATTCTTGTCATGTTCCTGATCTCAACGGAAGGCTGAAAGCTTTTTTCCATTGAGGATGATATTTGCTGTGGGTTTTTCATAGGTAGATTTGATGAAGTTCAGGAATGTTCCCTCTATCCCTATACTTTGAAGCGTTTTAATCAGGAACGGATGCTGAATTTTGCCAAATGCTTTTTCTGCATCAATTGAGAGGACCATGTGGTTCTTCTCTCTTCTTTTATTGATTTATTCTATCATATTGTTTGATTTGCGAATGTTGAACCATCCTTGTAGCCCAGGAGAGAATCCCACCTGGTCATGGTGGATAATCTTTTTAATGTGCTGTTGGATCCTGTTTGCTAGGATCTTGTTGAGAATCTTAGCATCCATATTCATCAGTGATATTGGTCTGAAATTCTCCTTTTTGATAGGGTCTTTGCCTGGTTTGGGGATCAGGGTAATGCTGGCTTCATAGAAAGAGTCTGGAAATTTTCCTTCTGCTTCAATTTTTGAAACAGCTTCAGGAGAATAGGTGTTATTTCTTCTTTGAAAATTAGGTAGAATTCCCCAGGGAATCCGTCAGGTCCTGGGCTCTTGTTTTTTGGGAGTTTTTTGATCACTGCTTCAATCACGTTACTTGATATCAGTCTATTTAGGTTGTCGATTTCTTCCTTGTTCAATTTTGGGAGTTTATAGTTTTCCAGTAATACATCCATTTCATCTAGGTTGCTTAGCTTATTGGCATATAACTGTTGATAATAACTTCTGATGATTGTTTCTACTTCCTTGGTGTTAGTTGTGATCTCTCCCTTTTCATTCATAATTTTATGAATTTGGGCTTTCTCTCTTTTCTTTTGGATTAGTGTGGCCAATGGTTTATCGATCTTATTGATTCTTTCAAAAAACCAGCTTCTAGTTTCATTGATACATTTTTCTGTATCTCTGGTTTCTACCTCATTGATCTCAGCTCTAATCTTGATTATTTCCCTTCTTATGTGTGGAGTTGGTTTGATTTGTTGTTGATTCTCCAGTTCTTTAAAGTGTAGAGACAGCTGGTGTATTCTGGATTTTTCAATTTTTTTGAGGGAGGCTTGGAGGGCTATGTATTTCCCCCTTAGGACCGCCTTTGCTGTATCCCATAAGTTTTGGACCGAAGTGTCTTCATTTTCATTGGTTTCCAGGAATTGTTTCAGTTCTTCTTTGATCTCCTGGTTGATCCAAGCATTCTTAAGCAAGGTGGTCTTTAGCTTCCAGGTGTTTGAGTTCCTTCTGAACTTTTCCTTGTGATTGAGCTCCAGTTTCAAAGCATTGTGATCTGAGAATATGTAGGGAATAATCTCAGTCTGTTGGTATCGATTGAGTCCTGATTTGTGACCCAGTATGTGGTCTATTCTTGAGAAGGTTCCATGTGCACTTGAGAAGAATGAGTATTCTGTTGTTTTAGGGTGGAATGTTCTGTATATATCTATGAGATCCATCTGGTCAAATGTGTCATTCAATACTCTTGTTTCTTTATTGATTTTCTGCTTCGATGATCTGTCTATTTCTGAGAGGCGTGTTAAGATCTCTTGTATTAGGGCCCCTGGGTGGCTCAGTGGGTTAAGCTGCTGCCTTCGGCTCAGGTCATGATCTCAGATTCCTGGGATCAAGCCCCACATCGGGCTCTCTGCTCAGCAGGGAGCCTGCTTCCTCCTCTCTCTCTGCCTGCCTCTCTGCCTGCTTGTGATCTCTCTGTCAAATAAATAAATAAAAATCTTAAAAAAAAAGATCTCCTTGTATTAATGTATTCATATCAATATGACTCTTTATCTTGATTAACAGTTTTCTTATGTAATTGGCTGCTCCCATATTGGGGGCATAGATATTTACAATTGTTAGATCATCTTGGTGGATACTCCCTCTAAGAATTATGTAGTGTCCTTCTGTATCTCTGACTACAGTCTTTAGTTTAAAATCTAATTTGTCTGATATGAGAATCGCTACCCTGACCTTCTTTTGAGGCCCATTGGCATGAAAGATGCTTCTCCATCCCTTCACTTTCAGTCTGGGTGTATCTTTAGGTTCAAAATTGGTCTCCTGTAGACAACATATGGATGGGTCCTGTCGTTTTATCCAATCTGCAACCCTATGCCATTTTATGGGCGCATTTAGGCCATTCACATTAAGAGTGATTACTGATAGATACATTTTTATTGACATTGTGTTACCTCTGAAGTCTTTCTTTCTGTAGATTGTCTCTATATTTCTGTTCAATGCTCTTCTTAGGATTTCTCCTCTTTTATAGAAACCCCCTTAATATTTCCTGCAGTGTTGCCTTGGTGGTTGCATAGTCTTTGAAGCCTTGCCGGTCTTGGAAACTCTTTATCTCTCCATCCATTTTGAATGTCAGTCTTGCTGGATAAAGTATTCTTGGCTGCATGTTCTTCTCATTTAGTGCCCTGAATATATCTTGCCAGCCCTTTCTGGCTTGCCAGGTCTCTGTGGACAGGTCTGACGTTATTCTGATGGGCTTTCCTCTGTAAGTAAAGAGCCTCTTTGTCCTAGCGGCTTTCAAGAGATTATACCTACAATTATGATTCCTCAATTTGACTATCAGGTGCCTTGATGTTTTTCTGGAATCTATAATCTTGGGTGGAGACCGTTGGGCCTCTAGTACATGAACGTTGGTTCCGTTCGCGAGATTGGGAAAATTTTCCAGAAAAACTTGTTCCACTATATCTTCTAGACTTCTTTCTTTCTCCTCCCCTTCAGGGATTCCAATAATTCTGACATTGGAACGTTTCATGGCATCATTTATTTCCCTGATTCTGTTTTCATGGTTTCTAAGCTGTTTTTCCAGGCTTCCTCTTGATCCTTTCTCTCTATCTGTTTGTCCTCCAGATCACTAATTCTATCTTCTGTCTCAGTTACCCTAGCTTTGAGAGAATTTAGATTAGATTGGAACTCATTGAGAGCATCATGAACCTCAGCCCTGGAAGCTTTTAGCTCTGCCCTAACATTGTGAACATCCAGCCTAGTCTCTTTCAGCTTGGCCTTAATCAATTCTGTTTGGTCATCCATGGCTTTCTCCAACCTAGCTATTGCCTGGATAATTGTTAGCCTGAATTCTCTTTCCGACATATTGTCTATGTTGATAGCCGTTACCTCTGTTGCAGAAGGCCCATCCTCTGTATTTTTCTTCTGTTGGGCATTCCTCCTCCTAGTCATTTTGGTGAGAGATGACTGAACAGATGTAGCTGGTTGTATCGACCTGGTGCAGTCTGGGTGCACCCTGGAACACTTCTGAGCAATATGGATTCCCCACCCAAATGAGAGAAAAAAGAAAAGAAAAAGAAAAAATAAAAGAGAGAGAGAGAGAGACAGGAAAGAAAGGGAAGATGAAAGAGAAGTTTCAACCCAAATGGGCCCCAAGGTAAGATTTATGAGGTATACAAACAAAAACAGACAAACAAAAAGACTGATAAAAGTATATAACAAGAGAAAAAAAATATATATGCAAATAAAGGAAGAACCTTGTCAAAAAGAACCCCAAGTGTAAGATTTATATACTATCAGGAGAAACACATAAACACAGAAACACTGGTGGAAGAAAAAGATGGGAGAGTGGTTATAAATTCTCAGTGTGGGCGAGGGAGGTTGTTTTGATTCTTCCTGGATGTATCTTGATATCTTTGTTAAAGGACTCAACTTTCCTAGGCTAAAGGGGGATTAAAAATTGGTTTACCTATAGGGGTAGTATTGATTGGGGAAAGGGGATTACTTTGAAGTTTAACTCTATATGTATATTAGAAAATAAAAATAAAAAAGGAATAAACTAGACTAAACTAAACTAAAATTTAAAAAAATTCAAAAAATAGAAATGCAAAAGAAAAACAGAGGTATATGTATCAAAAATTTCAGGTTAGAAGGTTATTATGGAATTTGATGTAGTAGACAGCTCGCTGTGATGGTAAATAGGTTAAAAAATTATGTATATAAAAAAAATGAGCCAAAATAGTGGGAACAAATTAAAAATAAAAGTTGTCCTATGAAGTAGTGGTGGTGGTTCTCTTGTAATCTTTTTTTTTTTTTCTTTCCTGGTTGGTTTTCTGGGGAGGGGCCTGCCACGTGGGTTTTCAGTCAGTGATGTTCCCTGAGTTAAGTCCTCCAGTCCCCCTCAAGGGGGTGGGCTATGAAGAAACCGGTTTTTTCAGGCTTTTGTTCTCTGGAGGTTTTTATGTTTGTTCACCTTTTTTTTTTTTCCTCTCACCTTGACCGCTTTTGATGGTTTTTGTAGGTTTAGAGGAAAGCAAACTGCACCCTGACCTCCCTCTCAGAGAGAAGCCTCAGTCTGTTCTTCTGTGGGTGTTGCAGAGCCCATATAAATCCCCCCTTGGCCACTGGCAGAGCAGGTTCGGAGTCGCAGTCCCTGGGGACGCAGGATCTTCTGCTTGTACCCAAAACCAAAGCAGTGGCAGCTGTTTGGGCAGCTACAGACCACCAGAGAGGTTCCAAGCAGTTATCACACACTGAGATTTTCCCGCTGGCCTGGGCTGGGAGTGCCTGGTTTTTCTGGGTCTAAGAGTGCCCGGCTTGCACGCACCTCTTTCAGGGGAGGCTGTGGGTTGAGCGCGCATCTCAGGCTCTGAGAACGGGACGCAGGTTCCAAAGCACCAGTCTGAGCCTTTGCTCACCTCTCTCAGGGGAGAGTTTGGGGCGCACATCTTAGGCTCTGAAACAATGGCGTGTGTCAAAGAGCGCTGGCTGGGCCTTTGCACCTCTCTCAGGGGAGGATGAGGGGTGCAGGCATCTCAGGCTCTGTAGCAGGGCTCGCGCATGGCTCCCAGCCCCTCACTGGGGCCAGAACCCACACAATCTCCGGTGCGCTGGTGGCTCAGGGACCAAGACCTGGTTTCTCCACCGCACTCTCTCTGACTCAGCGCCAGGGGAGGCTGTCCTGGGACGGAGACTTAAGCCTCTGTCCCTAGCCACCCCATTCCCACAATCCCCCCCCTCCCCATGATCTTTTGCTCTTTTGGAGCGCTTTCAACCAGTCTCCAAGTTAATGCTGGTCCCCAGATGCAGGGCACTCTCGCTCGTATTAGGGGTATTACTTTCCAACAGGTCACCTCTGGTGGCTCCCTCCCCCTTTTGTTTATCTTCCGATATCAGTCTGCCTTTTCCACTCGGCTTTACCTGCCCACTGGCGTCTTCTGCCCCTGTATAGATCCAGATGTGTGTAATTCTGATCTCAGGCTGATTTCATGGGTGATCGGAGTTCTTTGGTAGGTAATCAGCTCACTTTAGGGTACAGGTTGAAAAGGTGCCTCCTCCTACTTCCCCGTCATCTTGTCCCCTATTCCTTTAAGTTTTGAATATCTAAAGTTACATTGTCATAAAGGGAACCTTGAAGATACTTTTTAATTATTTCCCAGTCATATTGAGTGCTGTTTCAGTGTAAAGGGGTTACACAATTGACTTTATGGGCTCAATCACAATTAAGATTTGACAAAAACCATGGCCTCTTGGTTTTCTCCCAAGTATTCTATTGCTGCTTCCATCAATTGGAGTCTCCCCAACAATTTTTGATTGTCTGTTGTAGATAAAATTCTTGAGTTACATTATATGCAACTTGATCAACACACTGGGCAGTTTGGATGGTATGGGTGATGACAGCTATGGCAATACTAGTGCCCATCAAAATGGAGACAGCTTCTACAATACCTGCTATGAGTAGGCCTAGGAACCTGCATGGCCTTTTAAATTCACTAAATGCCTGATTAAGAAAATTGGGCAATTTAGATTCCTCCCAATGCCTGTTAAGTTTGACAGGGATAAAGGCAAAAGGCTGTCTTTTTGAAACAAATATGAGAGTAGCTTTGTGGTAAATAATGTTGTAATTATTTAGGCAAGCTGCACAATATGCATTTTGCCTGTTGGCAGTCTTGATAATGTAGAGTCCATCCTCCTTCGATAGGGATATATTGGCTCCAAATAAGAAAATATAAGGGTGTGGTATACAGAGTTGAATATGATCAGTAAAGTTCTTATGAAAAATCATGGAGTAATTACCTGAGGAATTATAGTACTTTTCATGGCACACAACGAGGTGGGGGTGGAATATATATTCTAGCCTCCAGTGGGACAAATGACTTGGTAGAGGCTTTGTCTGGGGAAGTAGAGAGATAAGTCCTCCTTCATGCCAGATCATAGGAGAAGCTTCTCTGCAGATCCAGCTTGCTTTGTTAGCAGGATGGACTTTAATCTCTGTCTTATTACCTATTAAATGTCCTCTTTGACTCCAGTTTGTAATAGTATGATTATCTAGATTTAGAACATAGGGATTAAGGGGCAAGTTGGTGGCAGAGTAGGGGACCTCATTTCATCTGGCCCCTCAAATTTAGCTGGATATCTATCAAACCATTCTGAACACATACAAATTCAACCTGAGATGTAAGAAGATTTATCTGAATCCCCACAAGCATAAAAATGACTAAATTTTTGCAAGGTAGGAGGTGCAAAACCTTGAGTCTTTAGGGATAAGTGAAGAGGAGAGGGAACCTCCATAAGCTGGCCATCAGAAAGTGATATAACACTGGAGCAAAAAAAAAAAAAAATGGACCCTTGGAAATCTGCTCTAGTGAGAAGAATTCTCTTCGGAAAAGGGCAGAAAAGTGAATAGGGCAGGATCCTAGGTGTATCATTGTGGTCTCAGGATTCCAGTAGACTCAGAAAGAATGGGGGATCCTGAATGGATAGAGTGCTCAAGCAGTGAGCAGGGGGACTGATGATGTTCAGAAGCCCAGAGAGGACTTTCAGTTCTGGTCACCATAAACCATGAGCCAAGCTGGTAGGGTGACCACCCTCTGCCTGACCACCCTGAAAAGGACTAGAAGGTGTAGGCTGTCTAACATCCTAGTAGATATACAAAACGGCTTGCACCCATGGCAGGGACAGTTCTCAGGGCAATGTGGCCCATGAAGGGACTCTGGGGCAACACCCAGCATGACCTGGGACCTGTGGAAGAGGGCGCATGCATGAGCCCAAGGCCACTGACTGTTGCAGAGTCACAAGTTACAGAGACACTCTTGGCTTCTTCTAACTCCACCAGGAGAAGTGCAGCTGGCAGGAGCTGCAGAATTTGGTGGCTTGGCACACAAAGAGTCCATGCCCACACCTGGGCAACAACTCTCAGGGCATTGTGACCCTTGAAGGGACACTGGGACAGCACACAGCATGACCAAGGAGCAGCGGAAGAGGTTGCACATGTAAGTCTATGGCTATTGGCAAATGCAAAGTCACAAAGCATAGAGATGCTGACACATCCCTGTGATTATTCTGGGAGAGGTGTGGCAAGCATGAATTGTGCAAGTCTGTGGAGTTTGTTACTCACAAAAGTAGAGACTGATTGACCTGGGTCAGGGAGACCAAGACATTGTGGCTCTGGGTTGGAGAATCCCGAAAGGCCATATTTGCTCTGACCCTCTAAAAAGATGAAGAAAGATGCCAAGGAACAAAGGCCAAGCAGCCAACCAGCTCATATAAAGTCCATCCTCCTGAGAAGAGGTGGGACAACTCACCCAGACAAAGATGCATTAGAAGCCTAGCAGAAGGCCCCTCCCCCAGAAGACAGATTGGAAGAGCAGGTGAATGATAAGCTAATTTCCCATAAGACTGTAAAACTCCAGTGCTAGGGACAAATAATAGAGTGAGATCTAAGGGTTCCCTCATGACTCATTTATACTTCAGGCTAAATTTTACATTTATTTTTTAGTTTCTTTTCTTATTCTCTCTTAAAAAAAAATCTGTTCCCATTTCAAATAGATTCTTATTCTCCAACCTATGTTTTTAAGTCTTTTCTTAACTTTTATGTTTTTCACATATATGTTTTATAGATTTATGCTCCATATTAACCCATTTCTTACTCTATTCAATTGTATCTTGATTATATATATATATATATATATATATATATATATTCTGATTTCCTTGCAATTTTGGGATATAGTGTCTTCCTTTTTTAAAAAATTTTTTTAAATTTATTTTCAGCGTAACAGTATTCATTGTTTTTGCACCACACCCAGTGCTCCATGCAATCCATGCCCTCTCCAATACCCACCACCTGGTTCCCCCAACATCCCACCCCCACCCCTTCAAAACCCTCAGATTGTTTTTCAGAGTCCATAGTCTCTCATGGTACACCTCCCCTTCCAATTTCCCCCAACTCCCTTCTCCTCTTGTCATCTCCCCTTGTCATCCATGCTATTTGTTATGCTCCACAAATAAGTGAAACCATATGATAATTGACTTTCTCTGCTTGACTTATTTCACTCAGCATAATCTCTTCCAGTCCCGTCCATGTTGCTACAAAAATTGGGTATTCATCCTTTCTGATGGAGGCATAATACTCCATAGTGGACCACATCTTCCTTATCCATTCGTCCGTTGAAGGGCATCTTGGTTCTTTCCACAGTTTGGCGACTGTGGCCATTGCTGCTATAAACATTGGGGTTTAGATGGCCCTTCTTTTCACTACATTTGTATGGGATATAGTGTCTTCTAACACAGAGACCAAATATCAGTCAGGAACAGGAAGACCACCCTGCTTTGCCCATGCTGAGAGACTATAATCTCTTCCCCCACCCTCCTCTTGTTTTTTATTTATTTTTTCTTTCTGTTTTATTGTTTTGAATCACCTTGGCTTTCTGGCTTATCTGTGGTAGTTTTTGACCACTTCAGATTTTTTCTAAAGTGTATTTCACTTGGGTAGTGCTTGATATTCTGGACTCTGTCCATTCACTAAACCATCCGTTAACAGAATGTCTATGAGGAGGAATTCCCAACAAATAAAAGAACCAGAGAAAATGTTTGCTACAGAACTAATGGATATGGATATAAGCAAGATGTCAGAGACAGACTTCAGGAAAGCAATCATGAAGTCAATAGCTAGACTTCAAAAAGTCATTAGTGATAATATAGAATCTCTAAGGGCACAAAATATTGAATAAGGCTGAACTTTAAAATGTTATGAATGAGATGCAATCTAAACTAGATACTCAAACAGCCAGGGTAAATGAGGCAGGAGAACAAATTAGTGATCTACAAGATAAGCTGATAGAGAGCAAGAAAGGTGAGAAAGATAGGGATAGTCAGGTAGTAGTGCATGAAAATAGACTTGGAGAGATCAATGATACCATGACACATTCCAGTGTCAGAATTATTAGGGTTCCCAAGGGGTGGAGAAAGAGAGAGGACTAAAAGGCATATTTGAGTAAATCATAGTGGAGAACTTCCCAAATTCATGTCCAAAGGCAGCAAGGATCCCTCCCAAAATTGATAAAAATAGATCGACACCCTGACATATAATAGTGAAGCTTGCAAATCTTAAAGTCAAGAAAGCTATCCTGAGAGCAGCTAGGGGGAAGATATTTCTTACATACAGAAGGAGGAACATCAGAATGATATCAGACTTACCTACTGAGACCTGGCAATCCAGAGAGGGCTAGCAAGACATATTCAGTGTACTAAATGAGGAGAACATAGAATACTTTATCCAGCAAAGCTCTCATTCAGAACAGAGATGTAAAGAGATTCCAGGACTGGCAGAAGCTAAAAGAATATGGGACCTGCAACAAATATTAAGGGGGATTCTATAAATGAAGAAAGACATCAAGAGTAATATAGACCAGAATTTAACAGAGATCATCTATAGAAACAGGGTCTGTACAGGCAATATGACAGCACTAAATTCATATATTTCTATAATTATTCTCAATGTGAATGGGCTGAACGCTCCTATCAATAGACACAGGGTGTCAGATTGGATAAAAAAGCAGGAACCTTGGGGCGCCTGGGTGGCTCAGTGGGTTAAGCCACTGCCTTCAGCTCAGGTCATGATCTCAGGGTCCTGGGATCGAGTCCCGCATCGGGCTCTCTGCTCAGCGGGGAGCCTGCTTCCCCCCCACCTCTGCCTGCCTCTCTGCCTACTTGTGATCTCTCTCCATCAAATAAATAAATAAAATCTTAAAAAAAAAAGCAGGAACCATCCATATGCTGTCTACAGGAGACTCCATATGCTGTCTACAGGAGACACCTCCAGATTGAAAGTGAGGGGATGGAAAACCATTTTTCATGGCAACAGACCTCAAAGAAACCTGGGGTAGCAATTCTCATATCAGACAAATCAGATTTTAAACCAAGGAGTGTAAGAAGAAATGTAGAGGGACACTATATCATACTTAAAGGGTCTATCCAACAAGAAAATCTAATAATTATATATATCTATGCCGCCAACATGGGAGCACCAACTACACAACCCAACTAATAATGAAAATAAAGAATCATATTGATAATAATACGTTAATAGTAGGAGACTTCAATACTCCACTCACAGCAATAGATAGATCATCTCAGGAGAAAATCAGCAAGGAAACAAGAGCTTTGAATGACATATTGGACCAGATTGACTTTGTAGACATATACAGAATAGTCCATCCTAAAACAGCAGAATACTCATTCTTCTCAAATGCACATAAAACTTTCTCCAGAATAGATCATATACTGTATCACAAATCAGGTCTCAACAGATACCAAAGGATTGAGATGATTCCCTGCATATTTTCCAGACCACGATGCTTTGAAACTGGAACTTAATCACAAGAAAAAATTTGAGAGAAATGAACACTTGGAGGATAAAAAGCATCCCGCTAAAAAATGAATGGGTCAACCAGGAAATTAAAGAGGAACTTAAAAAATTCATGCAGACCAATGGAAATGAAAACACATGTTTGGTCAGAACCTAAGGGGTACTGCAAAGGTGGTCCTTTGAGGAAAGTACATAGCTATCCAGCCTCTCTCAAAAAATTAGAAAAATACTAAATACACAAGCTAACCTTACACCTATAGGATCTGGAGAAAGAACAGCAAATAACGTCTAAATCAAGCAGAAGAGAAATAATAAAGATAAGAGCAGAAATAAAAGAAATAGAAACTGCTTGAACAATAGAACAAATCAGCAAAACTAGAAGTTGGTTCCTTGAAACAATAAAATTGGTAAACCTCAGGCCAGACTTATCCAAAAGAAAAGAGCAAAATCAATAAAATCATGAATAAAAAGGGAGAGATCTTGACAAATGCCAAGGAAATAGAGACTATTGTTAGAAATTATCAGCAGCTATATGCCAACTAGGCAATCTGTAAAAAAAATGGATGCCTTCCTAGAAACATAAACTACCAAAGCTGAAACGGTAAGAAATAGACTATCTGAACAGACCAAAATCCAACAAGGAAATTGAAAGAGTAATCAAAAACCTCCCAAAAGGGGGAACCTGGGTGGCTCAGTTGTTGAGCATCTGCCTTCAGCTCAGGTCATGATCCCGGGGTCCTGGTGTTCCAGCCCCGCATTGGACTCTCTGCTTGGTGGGAAGCCTGCTTCTTTCTCTCCTACTCTCCCTACTTGTGTTCCCTCTCTCGCTGTCTCTCTCTCTGTCAAGCAAAGAAACAAACAAACAAAAAACTCCCAAAAAACAAGAGTCCAGGACCATATGGATTCCCAGGAGAATTCTACCAAACATACATTTATTTATTTATTTATTTATTTATTTATTTATTTAGACTTTTTTTTTCAGTTCTCCAAGATTCATTGTTTATGCATCACACCCCATGCTCCATGCAATATGTGCCCTCCTTAATACCCACCAGCAGGCTTACCCAACATCCCAATCACCTCCCTTCCAAAACCGAGAGTTGTTTCTCAGAGTCCACACTCTCTTATGGTTCATCTCCCCCTTTGATTTCCCCCAACTCCCTTCTCTTTTCCTTCTTCCAAAGTCCTCCGTGTTGCTCCTTATGCTCCATAAGTAAGTGAAACCATATGATAATTGACTCTCTCTGCTTGACTTATTTTACTCAGCATAATCTCCTCCAGTTCCGTCCATGTTGATGCAAAAGATGGGTATTCATCCTTTCTGATGGAGGTACAATATCCTATTGTATACATGGACCATATCTTCTTTATCTATTCATCGTTGAAGGGCATCTTGGTTGTTTCCACAGTTTGGCGACTGTGGCCATTGCTGCTATGAACACTGGGGTAGGAGATGGTCCTTCTTTTCACTACATCTATATCTTTGGGGTAAATACCCACTAGTGCAATTGCAGGGTCATAGGGTAGCTCTATTTTTAATTTCTTAAGGAATCTCCACACTGTTTTCCAAAATGGCTGCAACAACTTGCATACCCACCTACAGTGTAAGAGGGTTCCCATTTCTCCACATCCTCTCCAGCACATGTTGTCTTCTATCTTGTTAATTTTGGTAAATGGTATATATTTTTTAATTTCTCTTTTATTCAGTTATTAGAAAAGTAACTGTTTTCTGTGAATTGATTTTGTATCCTTCCACATTGCTGAATTGCTGTATGAGTTCTAACAATTTGGGGGTGAAGCCTTTTGGGTTGTCCACAACTGTGGACATGTCAACATGTCAACTGTGAAGATAGAGAGTTGACTTCTTCTTTACCAATTTGACTATATTTTATTTCTTTTTGTTGTTTGATTACTGAGGCTAGGACTTCTAGTTCTATATTGAAAAATAGTGGTGAGAATGGGAATCCTTGTTGTGTTCCTCACTTTAAAGGAAAAGCACTGTTTTTCTCCATTGAGAATGATATTCACTGCTTATTTTTCATAGATGGTTTTTATGATGCTGAGATTTGTTCCCTCTATCCCTATACTTTGAAGAGTTTTAATCAAGAAAAGATGCTGTATTTTGTCAAATGTGTTTTTTTTTTCCTGCATCCACTGAGAGGATAATATGGTTCTTGTCTCTTCTTCTGTTAATGTCCTCTATCACGTTGATTGTGAATGTTGAACCACCATTACAGCCAAGGAATAAGTCCCACCTGGTTGTAGTGAATAATCTTGTTAGTGTACTGCTGGATCTTATTGGCTAGGATCTTGTTGAGTATTTTGGCATTCGTGTTCATCAGCGTTATTGCTCTGTAATTCTCCTTTTCGTTGGGCTCTTTGTTGGTTTTGGAATCAAGGTAATGCTGGCTTCATAGAATGAGATTGAATGTGTTCCTTCTGTTTCTATTTTTTGAAACAGCTTCAGTACAAGAGGTATGATTTCATCTTTAAATGTTTGGCAGAATTCCCCTGGGATGCTATCTGGTCCCTGACTCTTATTTTTTGGGAAGTTTTTGATTACTTTTTAAATTTCCTTGTTATCTATCAATCTGTTCAGATTGTCTATTTCTTCTTGTATCAGTCTTTCTAGCTTATAATTTTCCAGGAATGCATCCATTTCTTCCAGATTTCCTATTTTGTTGGCATATGGATGCTGGTAATAATTTCTAACAATCGTCTCTATTTTCTTAGCATTGGTTGTGATCTCTCCTTTCATTCATTATTTTATTGATTTAGGTCCTTTATCTTTTCTTTTGGATAAGTCTGGCCAGAGGTTTGTTGATCGTGCTAATTCTTTCAAAGAAACAGATTCTGGTTTTGTTGAACTGTTCTGTTCTTCTAGGTTCTTGCCCATTGATTTCTGCTCTAATCTTTATTATTTGTCTTCTCCTACTTGGTTTAGGCTTCAATTGCTGTTCTTTTTCCAGCTCTTATAGGCAAAATGTTAGTTTGTGCATTTGGGATTTTTCTAATTTATTTTGAGAGAGGCTTTGATGACTATGTCCTTCCCTCTTAGGACCAACTTTGCAGTATCCCATAAGTTTTGAACCAATGTGTTTTCATTTCCAGTGGATTGCATGAATCATTTTAGTTCTTCTTTAATTTCCTGGTTGATACAGTCATTCTTTTTTTAAATTATATTCAATTATCTGACATATAATGCATCATGAGTTTTGATGTAGTGTTCAACAATTCATTAATTTATTATAACACCCAGTGTCCATCATCACATGTGCTCTCCTTAATACCCATCACCCAGCTATCCCATCCCTCATACCCCTCCCTTCTGTCATCCTCAGTTTGTTTCCTAGAGTCCAGAGTCTTTCACGAATTGTTTCCCTTTGTGATTTCTTCCTATTCAGTTTTCCCTGCCTTCCCCTGTGGTCCTCCACACTATTCCTTTTGTTCCACATATGAGTGAAACCGTATGATAATTGTATTCTTTAGCAGGACACTCTTTAACCTCCAAGTGTTTGAGCTCCTCCAAATTTCTTCTTGTGTTTGGGTTCTAGTTTTAAAACATTGTGGTCTGAAAATATGCAGGGAATAATTTCAGTCTTTTGGTATTGGTTGAGACCTGATTTGTGACCCTGTATGTGGTGTATTCTATTGAAAGTTCTGTATGAACTCGAGAAGAATGAGTGTTCTGTTGTTTTAGGGTGGAATGTTCTTTATATATCTAAGAATTCCATCTTGTCTAATGTGTCATTCAAAGCTCTTGTTTCTTTGTTGAACTCTGAGATGATTTGTTTATTGCTGAGAGTGGAATCTTCAGGTCTCCTATGATTAATGTATTATTACGAATATGTTTCTTTATTTTGGTTATTAATTGGTTTATATAATTGCCTGCTCCCATGTATGGGCAGCAATATTTACAATTGTTAGATCTTGTTGGATAAACTCTTTAAGTATGATATAATGTCCCTCTACATCTCTTCCTACAGTCTTTGGTTTAAAATCTAATTTGTCTGATATTGGATCTGCTACTGTAGCTTACTTTTGAGATTCATTGGCATGATAAATTGTTCTCCATCCCCTCACTTTCAATCTGGAAGTGTCTTTAGGTTAAAAATGAGTATTTTTTAGACAGCATATGGATGGTTCCTGCCTTTTTATCCAATCTGACACCCCGTGTCTCTTGATACAAGCATTCAGCCCATTCACATTGAGAATACCTATTGAAAGATATAAATTTGGTGCCATCGTATTGCCTGCAAAGACCCTGTTTCTATAGATGATCTCTGTTAAATTCTGGTCTATATTACCCTTGGGGTCTTACATCTTTTATAGAATCCCCCTTAATATTTATTGTGGGTCCCATATCCTTTCAGTTTCTTCTAGTCCTGGAAGCTCTTTTTCTCTCTTTCTGTTCTGAGTGAGAGCTTTGCTGGATAAAGTATTCTTGGCTCTATATTCTCCTCATTTAGTACACTGGATATGTCTTGCCAGCCCTCTCTGGCTTATCAGGTCTCAGTGGATAGGTCTGATGTTATTCTGACACTTTTCTGATGATACATAAAAATCCCTTCCCCTGAGCTGCTCTCAGGATAGCTTCTTTGGCTCTAAGATTTGCAGGCTTCGCTAATATATATTGGGATGTTGATCTATTTTTACTGATTTTGGTAAGGGTCCTATCTGCCTCTTGGACATGAATGCTTGTTTGATTCCCTCGATTATGGAAATTCTCAGCTATAATTTGTTCAAATATATTTTCTAGCTGCCCCCCACCCCTCTTTTCACCTCCTCGGGGATTCCAATAATTCTGACATTGGAATGTTTCATGGCATTATTAATCTCTCTAAGCCTTCTCTTATGGGCTAATTGCTGTCTATCTGTGTTTCCCTCACTTTCTTTCCTTTGCATCAGCTTATCTTTTAGATCACTGGTTCTCTCTCCTGCCTTATTTACCCTAGCTGTTAGAGTATCCAGTTTAGACTGCTCTCATTCATAACATTTTAAAATTTGGCCTAAATTGATCTCATTTTTGCTCTTAGAAATTTTATATTGTCATATTGCTCTTTTCAAGCCTACCTATTGACTTTATGATTGCTAATCTGAAGTCTATCTTTGACATCTTTCTTATATCCATATCCATTTATTCTGTGGCAGAGGACATTGTCTCTGGTTCTTTTCATTTTTGAGGGTTCATCCTCCTAGTCCTTCTGTTGAGGCACAGTTGAGTGAAAGAACAGAGTCCATGATATCAACCACAACCCAAGCAAGATGCACCCTAGCAAAATTCGGAATGTTTGGAAGCCACCACTGAAAAACAAAGCCAAAATGAACCACAAGAATAAAGTTTAAGAAAAAAGAAAAGAAAAAAAATGGTGAGGACAAAAGAGAATATAATCTCTCATTGTGGACAAAGAAAGCTGTTCTAATTGTTCCTGCATGTATTTTGGTCTCTGTGTTAGAAGACACTGCATTAGAAAATTGCAATGAAATTAAAACTTACATTTAGTGTCATTGTATTGCTTGTGTGTATGTATGTATACCTAGAGCTCAATAGATGATTTTCCACTGGTGTTAGAATTTTACAGTCTTGTAGAATCCAGAGGCTTGTTATCCATCTATCTGTCAAGAATGTCTTATGGGGAGGGGACTGCCATGATGTTTCTTAGGTAACCCTCCTCAGGCGGATTTGCCCCACACACTGCCAGAAGTATGGACTCAATGGAAACTGGTCCTCTGTGTGGATTTTGTTCCCTGGAGGCTTTCCATGCCTCCTCAGAGGATCAGAACAAAAACAGCTGCACCCAAACCTCTGGCTGAAAGATCTCAGTCTGTCCTCTTTAATAAGTCCTCCAGGACAAACAATCTCCACTCTGTCTGCACCTCAGAAGTCTGTAGCCTCCTGCTGTGTGTGACCACAGCAACTTCTCAGAAGTAGTTCCAAGGGTCCAGGAGTGCCACTGCCCTTTGTGATTCTAAAACCATGAGCAGCCTCAGGCTCTGGCATGCACCCGAAGCTCCTGGATCATGTCTGGTGCCATTCTAGTGTCCTTTCTGGGCCACTATGGTCCTGCAAGTTTTTATCAGGTCGAACACAGGTTATGGACTTTTTAGGCTGCTTAGGAAAAGAGCAGTTATCTATTGGCCTGGCTTGTGGTTTATCACCATTCAATTTGATCATCCCTTCTTGGGCTCATTGAACATAACCTGCTTCCCAGCTCCACTGCTCAGGCACTCTATCATTTCAGGAACCCCCTTTCACTCTGTGTCTCCTTGTATCCCAGGACCACAATGTCCTACCTAGTATTCTTCCTTTTAATTTCCAGAGCCCCTTTCAGAGTGGGATGCCTCTCACTAGAGCAAATTTCTAAGGGTTCTGATTTTGGGCTCCAGCATTATAGCACTTTCCAGAAGTCAGCTTATGGACGCTTCTTCCCCCCTTCTGTTTATCTTCTGATATCTTCCAACAGATTCTCATATCTCCCTTCAGATATCTCCCACACATCTTACCTTGCAAAAAGCAGTGTTCTTCCACTTGGAGAGACCCAGCTATATATTCTTATATTTCAGGCTGATTTCGTGGGTGTTCAAAATTGTTTGAAAGATATCCAGCTAAATTCAGAGGACCAGTTGAAACTGTGTTCCCTACTCCTCCACCATCTTGCCTCCCTCCTCATGACATCTTGTTTTTCCATTTGTGTGTCAATGGACATCTGGGCTTTATCCGTATTTTGACTATTTTGGACATCGTTACTATAAACATTTTGGTGCATATGCCTCTTTGAATCACTATTTTTTTTAATCCTTTGGCTAAAAACTGAGTAGTGCAAATCCTGGGTCATAAGATAGTTCTCTTTTCATATTTTTGAGGGATCACCATATTTCCCACATTGACTACACCAGTTTGCATTATCCCCAACAGTGTAAGAGGTTCCCTTTGTCTAAATGCACTCCAATATCTATAGTTTCCTGATTTGTTAAATTTAGCCTGTCCAATTTAGCCAGTGTGACATGATATCTTATAATGGTTTTGATTTGTATTTTCCTAAAATGAGTGATATTGAGCACTTTTGCATCTGTTAGTTATTTGTATGTTTTCTTTGGAGAAATGTCTGCTCATACATTCTGCCCATTTCTTAACTGGATTTTTTTTTTCACGTGTTGAATTCAATATGCTCTGTATAGATTTTGAATACTAGCACTTTCTCTTTCTTTTTTGAAATTTTTATTTATTTTTTAAAATTTCTTTTCAGTGTTCCAGAATTCATTGTTTATGCAACACACCCAGTGTTCCATGCAATATGAGTCTTCCATAATACCCACCACCAGGCTCACCCAAACTCCTACCCCCTTCCCCTCCAAAACCCTCAGATAATTTCTCAGAGTCCACAGTCTCTCATGCTCTCCTCCCCCTCCAATTTCCCCTAAATCCTTTCTCTATCCATCTCCCCATGGTATTCCTTATGCTCCACAAATAAGCAAAACAATGTGATAATTGACTCTCTCTGCCTGACTTATTTCACTCAGCGTAATCTTTTCCAGTCCTGTCTATGTTGATACAAAAGTTGGGTATTCATCCTTCCTGATGGAGATGTAGTACTCCATAGTATATATGGACCACATCTTCCTTATCCATTTGTCCATTTAAGGGCATCTTGGTTCTTTCCACAGTTTGGCGACTGTGGTCATTGCTGCTATGAACACGGGTACAGATGGCCCTTCTTTTCACTACATCTGTATCTTTGAGGTCAATAACCAATAGGGCAATTGCAGGGTCATAGGGAAGCTTTATTTTTAATTTCTTAAGAAATCACACTGTTTTCCAAAGTTTTAGTAGCCCTTTTTCTGATATGTCCTTTGTGAATATCTTCTCCCTTTCTGTAGATTACCTTTTAATTTTGTTGATTATTTCCTTTGTTATGCAAGAGCTTTTTATCCTGATGAAGTACCAATATTTCCTTTTTTTGCCTTTATTTCTCTTGCCTCTTCATATGTGTTTGCCAAGATGTTTGCAACAGCCAAGGTCAAAGAGGTTGTTGACTGTTTTCTCCTCTAGCATTGTGATGGATTTCTGTCTCATAGTTAGGTCTTTCATTCAAATTGAATTTATTTAGTGTATGGTGAAAGTGATCCAGTTTTGTTTGTTTGTTTGTTTGTTTTCTGTATGTGCCTGTCTCTAGTTTTCACCACACCATTTTGAAATGGTAAGATTGTCTTTTCCATTGGGTATATTCTTTCATGCCTTGTCCAAGATTAGTTGACCAAAGAGTTGAAAGTCCATTTCTGGGTTCTCTATTCTGTTCCATTTATGTCTGTGTCTGTTTTTGTGCCAGTACCATACTGACTTGATTATTACAGCTGTATAATACAGCTTAACAACTGGAATTGTGATGTGTTCAGCTTTTTTTTTCTTTTTCAATCACTTTGGTTACTCATGACCTTTTCTTTTCCATATAAATTTTAGATCTATTTATTCTAGGTCTTTGAAAAGTGATGGTGTTAGTTTGATAGGACTTGCATTGAATGTGTATATTTCTTTGAGGAGTGTAGGTATTTTAACATTTGTTCTTCCAATCCATGAGCATGGGATGTTTTTCCATTTCTTTGTGCTTTCTTCAATTTCCTTCATAAGTGTTCTACAGTGTTCAGAGTACAAATCTTTAGCCTCTTTGGTTAAGCTTATTCCTAGGGATCTTGTGATTTTGGTGCAATTGTAAATGGGATAGATTCCTTCATTTTTCTTTCTGATGCTTCATTGTTACTATATAGAAATGCAACAGACTTCTCTGAATTGATTTTATATCATTACTTTGGTGAATCCCTGCATTAATCCTAGCAATTTTTTAGTGGAGTCTTTTGGGTTTCTCCATAGAGTATCATGCCCTCCACAAAGAGTGACAGTTTGAATTATTTGTCAATTTGGATGCCTTTTATTCCTTCTTTTTGTCTGATTGTTGAAACTAGGACTTCCAGTATTAAACTGTAAATTAGTGGTGAGAGTGGGATTCCTTATCATGTTCCTGATGTTAAGGTTAAAGCTCTCAGTTTTTCCATTTGAGGATCATATTATCTGTGAGTCTTTCATATATGGCCTTTATGATGATGAGGTATGTTCCCTCTATCAATATATTTTGAAGAGTTTTAATCAGGAAAGAATGCTTATTTTGTCAAATGCTTTTTCTGCATCACTTGTAATCATATGGCTCCTAACCTTTCTTTAATCGATGTGGTCTATCAAACTGATTGATTTGCAAATGTCAAACCACCCTTGCAGCCCAGGAATGAATCTCACTTGGTCCTGGTGCATAATCCTTTTAATGTACTGTTGTTCCTACTATCTAGTATCTTGGTGAGAATTTTTGCATCTGTATTCATCAGGGCTATTGGTCTATAATTCTCCTTTTTAGTAGGGTTTTTTTTTTTTTTTCTGGTTTTGGGATCCAGGTAATGCTGGCCTCATAGAATTAGTTTGGAAGTTTTCCTTCCATTTCTATTGTTTTGAAGAGTTTCAGAAAAATAGGAATTAATTCATCTTTAAGTGCTTTGTAGAATTCTTCTGGTAAGCCATCTGGTTCTGGACTCTTGTTTTGGGGGATAGTTTTGATCACTGATTCAATTTCTTTGTTGGTTATGGGTCTGTTCAGATTTTCTATTTCTTCCTGTTTCAGCTTTGGTAATTTATATGTATCTAGAAATTTATTTATTTCTTCCAGATTATTTAATTTATTGGCATATAATTGCTCATAATATTCTCTTATATTTGTATTTCAGTGGTGTTGGTTGTGATCTCCCCTTTTTCATTCATGATTTTAATTATTTGGGCCCTTGCTCTTTTCTTTTTAAGAAGTCAGGCTAGGGATTTATCAATCTTGTTATTTCTTTCAATGAACCAGTTCCTAGTTTCCTTGATTCTTTCTATGGGTTTTCTGATTTCTTATCATTGGTTTCCACAATAATCTGTATTATTTTCCTTCTCCTCCTGGATTTAGGCTTTATTTGGTGTTCTTTATCCAGCACCTTTACATGTAATATTAAGTTGTGTATTTGAGATTTTTCTTGCTTCTTGAGGAAGGCCTGTATTGCTGCTATATACTTCCTTATTAGGACCACCTTTGTTGCATCTCAATGTGTCTGGACTGTCATGTTTTCATTTTCATTTACTTCCAAGTATTTTTAAAATTCTTCTTTAACTTTCTCATTGACCCATTTATGCTTTAGGAGGATGTTCTTTAGCCTCCATGTATTTTTGGTCCTTCCATTTTTTTTTTTCTTGTGGTTGACTTCAAGATTCATAGTGTCAAGTACTGGAAATATTTATGGTATTATGTTAATCTTTTTGTACTGGTGAGACCAAGGTTTTTAAGCTAGTATGTTATCTATTCTGGAGAATGTTCCATGTACACTGAAGAAGAATGTGTCTTTTGCTAGTTTAGGGTGGAATATCTTGAATATATCTGTTAAGTCCATCTGGTCCAGTGTGTCATTTAAAGTTGTTTCCTTTTTGATGTTCTGGTTAGATGTGCCCATTGCTCTGAGGGAGAAGTTAAAGTACCCTACTATTATTGTATTATTTTCAATGATTTTTTTAACTTTGTTATTAATTTATTTATATATTTGGCTGTCTCTGTTACTGTCTAGTGTTTGTTACTTTTGGTCTTCCTTCCACTCAAAGGGTCCCCTTTAGTATTTCTTGTAGGGTGGTTTAGTGTTCATGAATTCCTTTAGCTTTCACTTGTCTTAGAAACTGTTTATCCCTCCTTCTATACTGAATAACAGCCTTGCTGGATAAAATATTGCTGGCTGCACATTTTCCCAACTTAGAACATTGAATATGTTTTGCAAGTCCTTTATAGCCTCCAGGTCTGTATGGTCAGGTCTGCTGCTAGTCTTACGTTTTTAACCTTGTTGGTTAAAGACATTTTCTCTCAAGCCGCTTTCAGAATATTCTATTCATCTTTATAATTTGTACATTTCCCTGATAGGTCATCATGTTCATCTACTTTTTATTGATTTTGAGGAGAGTTCTCTGTGTCTCCTGGACTTGAATGCCTGTTTCCATCCCCAGATTAAGGAAGTTCTCAGCTATAATCTGTTCAAATAAATCTTCTGCCCCCTTTTCTTGCTCTTTTTCTTCTTGGTCCTTATGGTACAGATATTATTTTGCTTTGTGGAATAGCTGAGTTCCCTAAGTCTACCTTCCTGATCTAATAGTTTTCTTTCCCTATTCTTTATAGCTTATTTTTTTCCAATGATTTTATCTTCCTATCACTTATTCACTCTTCTGCTTCATTCATCTCCATTTCTTTGGCCTCCATTTGAGACTGCATCCTGGTAATAGTCTTTTTAATTTTGGCTTGACTAGATTTTAGTTCTTTTATCTTTACAGTAAAGGATGTCTATTGTCTTCTATGCTGTTTTCAATCCCACCTAGTATAGTTGCAATTGTTATTTTAAATTCTAGTTCAGACATCTCACTTATATCTACAGTGATTAAATCCAGGACTGTCAGTAGTACTTCCTGTTCTTTTTTTTCTGTGTGAATTTCTCCATCTGGTCATTATGTCCAGAAAGAAAAAGAAAAAACAACAATAACATCATCATCATCAAAAACAACAGAACCAAAAAACTAGATCATGTGTGTTTTTGTATACTTAAAAAAAAAAATTTATTTTTTTCAGTGTTCCAAGATTCATTCCTTATGCACCACACCCAGTGCTCTATGAAATACGTGCCCTCTTGTATACCCACCACCAGGCTCACACAACCCTGACCTGCTCCTCTCTAAAACCCTCAGTTTGTTTCTTAAAGCCCACAGTCTCTTACAGTACCTCTCTCCTCCAATTTCTGTCCCTTCACTTTTTGTTTCCTTCTCCTAATGTCCTCCATGTTATTCCTTATGTTCCACAAGTAAGGGAAACCATATGATAATTGGCTTTCTCTGCTTAACTTATTTCACTTACCTTAAACACTCCAGTTTGGTCCATCTGAATACAAAAGTTGGGTATTCATCCTTTATGATGGCTGAGTAATATTCCATTGTAGATATGGACTATATCTTCCTTATTCACTCATCAGTTGAAGGGCGTCTTGGCTCTTGCCACAGTTTGGCGATTGTGGATATTGCTGCTATGAACATTGGGCTATAGATGGCTCTTTTCATTAAATCTGTATCTTTGGGGTAAATACCCAGTAGGGCAATTGCAGGGTCATAAAGAATCTCTATTTTTAATTTTTTGATGAATCTCCACACTGTTTTCCAAAGTGGTTGCACCAACGTGCATTCCCACCAAAAGTGTAAGAGGGTTCCCCTTTCTCCACATCCTCTCCAACATTTGTTGTTTCCTGTCTTGTTAATCTTTGTGATTCTAACTGGTGTAAAGTTGTATCTCAATGTGGTTTTGATTTGAATTTCCCTAATGGCTAATGATGGTGAACATTTCTCATGTGTCTGTTAGCCGTTTGTATGTCTTCCTTAGAGAAGTGTTTGCTCATGTCTTCTGGCCATTTTTTGACATGATTACCTGATTTTTGGGTGTTGAGTTTGAGGAGTTCTCTACAGATCTTGGATATCAGCCCTTTATTTGTAGTGTCATTTGTGAATATCTTCTCCCATTCCCTGGGTTGCCTCTTTGTTTTGTTGATTGTTAACTTTTCTGTACAGAAGATTTTGATCTTGATAAAGTCCCAAAAGTTCATTTTCGCTTTTGTTTCCTTTGTCTTTTGGGACGTGTCTTGAAAGAAGTTGCTGTGGCTGATGTCAAAGAGGTTACTGCCTATATTCTCCTCTAGGATTTTGTTGGATTTACCTCACATTGAGGACTTCCATCCACTTTGAGTTTATCTTTGAGTATGATATAAGTGAATTCTCAGGTTTCATTCTTCTATACATAGTTGTCCAATTTTCCCAACACCATTTATTGAAGATACTATCGTTTTTCCACTGGATATTTTTTTCTGCTTTGTCAAAGATTAGCTTACCACAGGGCTGACGGTCCACATCTGAGCTCTCTACACTGTTCCATTGGTCCATGTATCTGTTTCTGTCCCAGTACCATGATGTGTTGATGATCACAGCTTTGTCGTAAACCTTGAAATCAGGCAACGTAGTGCACCCAGTTTTGTTTTTCTTGTTCAACATTTCCTCAGCAATATTTCCTTAGCAATTGGGGGTCTCTTCTGGTTCCATACAAATTTTAGGATTGTTTGTTCCACCTCTTTGATAAATGCTGGTGGAATTTTGATTGGGATGGCACTGAAAGTATAGATCACTCTGGGGAGTATAGACATTTTAACAATTTTATTCTTCTGATCCATGAGCATGGAAAGCTTTTCCATCTTTTTGTGTCTTATTCAATTTCTTTCATGATTATTCTGTAGTTCCTTGAGTACAGATCCTTTATCTCTTTGGTTATGTTTATTCCCAAGTGTCTTATGGTTCTTGGTGTTATAGTAAATGGAATGAATTCTCTAATTTCCCTTTCTATATTTTCATTGTTATTGTATAAAAAAGCAACTGATTTCTGTACATTGATATTGCATCCTGCCACATTACTGAATTGCTCTATGAGTTCTAGTAGTTTGGGGGTGGAGTCTTCTGGTTTTTCCATATAAAGTATTATGTTATCTGCGAATGGAGAGAGTTTGACTTCTTCTTTGACAATTTGAATACCTTTTAATTCTTTTTGTTGTCTGATTGCTGTTGCTAGGACTTCTAGTACTATGTTGAACAACAGTGGTAAGGTTGGACATCCTTGTCGTGTTCCTGATCTCAAAGGGAAGGCTGTCAGCTTTTCCCCATTGAGAATGACATTCGCTGTGGGTTTTTCAGATAGATTATGAAGTTGAGGAATGTTTCCTCTATCCCTATAATCTGAAGAGTTTTATTCAGGAACGAAAGTTGTATTTTGTCAAATGCTTTTTCTGCTTCAATTGAGAAGACCATGTGGTTCTTCTTTCTTCTCTTATTGATCTGTTCTATCACATTGATGAATTGGTGAGTGTTGAACCACCATTGAATCCCAGGGATAAATCCTACCTTGTCTTGGTGGATAATCTTTTTAATGTACTGTTGGATCTTATTAGCTGAGATCTTGTTGAACAGCTTGGAGTCCATATTAATCAGGGATATTGTTCTGAAATTCTCCTTTTGATGGGGTTTGCGGATCAGGTGTATGATATGCTAGCTTCGGAGAAAGAGTCTGGAAGTTTTCCTTCTGTTTCTTTTCTTTTCGTTCTTTATTTCTTTCATTTTTTTTTGAAACAGCTTTAGAAGAATAAGTAGTATTTCCTCTATGAATGGTAGAATTCCCCAGGGAATCCGTCAGGTCCTGGACTCTTGTTTTTTGGGAGGTTCAATCTTGTTACTAGATATTGGTCTATTCAGGTTGTCAATTTCTTTCTGTTTCAGTCTTCAAAGTTTCCAGGTTTCCAGGAATGCAACCTTATCTTCTAGGTTGCTTAACTTATTGGCGAATATCTGTTGATAATAATTTCTGATGATTGTTTCTATTTCCTTGGTGGTAGTCGTGATCTCTCCCCTTTCATTCATTATTTTATTAGTCTGGGTCTTCTCTCTTTTCTTTTTGAGTGGTTTATTGATCTTATTGATTCTTTCAAGGAACCAGCTTCTACTTTCATTGATGTGTTCTACTGTATCTCTAGTTTCAAACTCATTGATCTCTGCTCAAACCTTTATTATTTCCGTTGTTGTGCATGGGGTTGGATTAATTTGTTATTTATATTCTAGTTCATTAAGATGTAAAGAGAGCTGATATGTTTGGGATAGTTCCATTTTTCTTTAAATTTAATTTCTTTTCGGTGTAACAGAATTCATTGTTTATGCACCACACCCAGTGCTCCATGCAATACATGTCCTCCATAATACCCACCACCAGGGTCCCCCAACCTCCCACCCCCCGCCCCTTCAAAACCTTCAGATTGATTTTCAGAGTCCATAGTCTCTCATGGTTCCTCTCCCCCTCCAATTTCCCTCAACTCCCTTCTCCTCTCTGTCTCCCCATGTCCTCCGTGTTATTTCTTATGCTCCACTAATAAGTGAAACCATATGATAATTGACTCTCTCTGCTTGATTTATTTCACTCAACATAATCTCTTCCAGTCCCGTCCATGTTGCTACAAAAGTTGGGTATTCATCCTTTCTGATGGAGGCATAATACTCCATAGTGTATATGGACCACATCTTCCTTAACCATTCATCCGTTGAAGGGCATCTTGGTTCTTTCCACAGTTTGGCGACTGTGGCCATTGCTGCTATGAACTTTGGGGTACAGATGGCCCTTTTTATCACTGCATCTGTATCTTTGGGGTAAATACCCAGTAGTGCAATTGCAGGGTCATAGGGAAACTCTATTTTTAATTTCTTAAGGAATCTCCACACCTTACACCCGTTAGAATGGCCAAAATGAACAAGACAGTAAAGAACAAGTGTTGGAGAGGATGTGGAGAAAGGAGAACCCTCTTACACTGTTCGTGGGAATGCAAGTTGGTGCAGCCAATTTGGAGAACAGTGTGGAGATTTTTCCATTTTTTTGAGTGATGCTGGGTTGGCTATGTATTTCCCACTTAGGACCACCTTTGACATATTTCATAGATTTTGGACAGATGTGTCTTCATTATCATTGGTTTCCATGAATTGCTTAAGTTCTTCTTTGATTTCCTGGTTGACCAAACATTCTTGTGTAGGATGGTCTTTAGCTTCTAAGTGTATGAATTCCTTCCAAACTTTTTTTAATGGTTGAGTCCCAGTTTCAAAGCATTGTGGTCTGAGAATATGCATGGAATAATCTCAGTCTTTTAACATTGGTTGAGCCCTGATTTGTGACCCAGGATGTGTTGTGTTCTGAAGAAAGTTCCATGTGTACTAGAGAAGAATGATGATTCTGTTGTTTTAGGGTGGAGTATTCTGTATATATCTATGAGGTCCATGAATATGTCCATTGATGTGTCATTTAAAGCTCTTGTTTCTCTATTGGTTTTCTCCTTGGAAGATCTGTCTATTACTGAGAGTGGCATGTTAAGATCCCCTACTTTTAATGTATTCATATCAATATGTCTCTTTATTTTGATGAACAGTTGGCTTATTTACTTGGCTGCTCCCATATTTGGTGCATATATATTTGCAATTGTTAGATCCTCTTGGTGGATGGATGCTTTAAGGATGATGTGGTCTCCTTCTGTATCTCTGGCTACAGTCTTTAGTTTAAATCCAATTTATCTGATATGAGAATCACTACCCCAGCTTTCTTCTGAGGCCCATTGTTATGAATGATGCTTCTCCATCCCTTCAGCTTCAGTCTGGATGTATTTTTAGGTTCCAAATTTGTCTCTTGAAGACAGCATATGGACAGGTCCTGTCATTTTATTTAATCTGCAACCCTGTGCCATTTTATGGGAGTGTTTAGTCCATTCATCTTGGGCATGATTATTGAAAGATATGTTTTTATTGACATCATGTTGCCTGTGAAGTCCTTGTTTCTATAGATTGTCTCTGTAAATTTCTGTTCTATGTCACTCTTGACTTCTTTCTTCTTTTATAGAACCCCCCGTAATATTTCTTGTAGTGATGGCTTGGTGGTACATACTCTTTTAATCCTTGCCGGTCTTGGAAGCTCTTCAACTCTCCATTCATATTGAATGCAAACCTTGCTGGATAAAGTATTCTTGGATGTATGTTCTTCTCATTTCATGTCCTGCATATGTCTTGCCATCCCCTTCTGCCTTGCCAGGTTTCTGTGGACAGGTTTGACATTATTCTTATAGACCTTCATCTGTATGTAAGGAATCTCTTCCTCCTAGCTGCTCTCCAAAGCTCTTATCTAAAATTATGATTCGTCAGCCTTACAAACAAGTGCCTCATGGCCTTTCTAGATTCGTTGATCTTGGGGGTTTCTTTCTGCCTCTAGGAAATGAATGCTTGTTCCATTCCCCTGACTGGGAAAATTTTCATTCAGAATTTGTTCAACTATGTTCTAGTCTTCAGTCTTTTTCCACCCTCTCAATGATCTCAATAATTCTGACGTTTTAATGTTTCATGGTTTCCTTTATTTCTCTAATTCTGTTTTCATGGCTTCTAAGCTATTTGTTCGATGCCTCCTCCTGGTCCTTTTTCTCTTTCACTTTGTATTCTAGATCATTAATTTTATCTTCTGTCTCTGTTACTCTTGCTGTTAGACTATTTAAATTGTATTGGGTCTCATTAATAGCATTTTTATCTTCTGCCTGGGTGGCTCTGACTTCTGCCCTTAGAGATTCTATGTTGTCACTAATGTTTTTCTCCTCCATAGCCATTGCCTGGATAATTGTTACCCTGAATTCCCTTTTCCTACATATTATTTATCTATATGCACTAGTTCTGATGGAGAGGGCACAGTCTCTGAGTTTTTCCTTTGGTGGATGTTCCTCCTCCTAATCGTTTTGGTGAGAGGTGATTGAGAAGATGTATAGCTGAATATATCAACCACGATCCAGGCAAGGTGCACCCTGGAATGCTTTGAAGCAATCAGAAGTCATCACCCAGAAGAATGAAAACAGTAATCAAGAGAGATAGATAGAAAAAAAAAAAAGAAAAAACCCAGGCATAATGAGCCCCAAAAGTAAGATTTATAAAGTATATAAACAAAAATGGACAATAAAAAGTCCAACAAAAGTCAATGACAAGAAAGAAAGAAAAAAAGAAGAATCCAGTCAAAAATAAACCCCACGAGTAAGATTTATGTAATACCAGAACAAAAACAAATACACAGAAACAGTGACAGAAGAAAAAGATGGGAGGTGGTTGAATCCTCGATGTGGGTGAGGAAGGTTATTTTGATTCTTCCTGGGTGTATCTTTTTATCTTTGTTAAATGAATGAACTTTCTGGAGATAAAGGGAGATTAAAACTGGTTTATATATAAGGGTATTATTGAATAGGGAAAAAAGATTACCTTGAAGCTTATACCTATACATATTGAGAAAAAAGAAAGGAAAAAGAAAAACAGAGATATATGTATGAAAAAAGTTCAATTTAAAAGATTGTTATGGAGTATGTTGTATTAATCCTTTAGTTGTAATGGTAGGTAGGTTTAAGCAAAAGAACAAGAATCAGGAGAATGAATAAAAAAACTATCTATGAAATATACAGGTTTTAGGGCAATAATGGGAACTTAATATATTGTTTTCTCCTGATGTTGGGGTTTTACAGTTTTATGAGGACCCTGTAGTGGTTGTCCTCTCTTTCTTTTGGCTTGCCTTCTGGGGGTTTTTCAGTCAGTGTTGGCATGGGTTGAGTCGTCCTTCCCTGTATCAAGGAGCTGGGCTCTGTGGAAACCTGTTTTTCAGGCTTTTTTTCTCTGGAGGGTTTGTTTGTTTGTTTGTTTTGTTTTGTTTTTAGTTTTTTTTTGTTTGTTTTCATTTTTGTTTTTGTTTTTGGTGGCTTTTTGTGGCATTTTGGAGGTTTAGTGGAAAGGAAACTGCACCCAGACCTCTGCCTCAGAGAGAAGCCTCAGTCTGCTCCTCTCAGTGTGGTCCAGAACACACAGACTCCCCCTTTGCAAACTCAGCTGAACACCACAACCTCCCACAGGCTGTGCGCATCCCCAGCCACTGTCTCAGGGGCTGCCCAATGCACCTTCTTGTCTCTGCACCCCCCCATGCCACTAAAACATGAGCGATATTGGTTCTGGGAGTCTGCTTTCAGTGGTGTCTTTGCTGGGACTACTGTCTGGGAACCAGGCCCATCCCTCAGAGTGCACTCAGTAGCAAGGCTGCCACAGCTGAGGAATTCCAGCCTGAGAAGGGGCCAAGATCCTTCAGCGGGAGGCTGAGAGTGTCCAGATCCTCCGCTAGTCCTAGAGACTGCTGTCTAGCATGGGCGGGGAGTGTGTGGTTAGACCCTGGTTGCACAGTGTTTGCAGAGTGTAAAAGACTGTGGTTCTAGAGAGTGCCCTCCCAACTACCTCACATGCAGGCAGGATTGTGCCCTGCTGAGCAGTGGTGCAAACAGTGTACAGCTGGATCGTAGTGACCAGGAACTGGAGGCTCTGCCACACTGTCTCCGGCATGGGTGGTCACTAGTGGTGGCTGACTTGAGTCCATGGGCTTAGGCCCGTGCCCATGACCGCCCAATTCCACCAGTTTCTCCTTATGTTCTTTTGTTCTTTTCGAGTGCTTTTAACCAGACTCCAAGTTAATGCTGGTCCCATACCACAGGGCACTTTTATATTGGGTATTACTTTCCAATGTGTCACTGGGTGGCTCCTTCCCCCTTCTGCTTATCCTCTGATATCAGTCCAACTGTTCCCACTCCACTTTTACTTCTTCACTGGTGTCTTCTGCCCCCATAAAGATCCAGCAGTGTGTAACCCAACATCTCAGGCTGATTCCATGGGTGTTCAGAGTGTTCTGGTAGATATTTAGCTCACTTTAGAGGACCGGCTGAAACAGGGTTTCCTAATTTTCTGCTATCTTGCTCCTCCCCCCAGGACCACATTTTCTTTATCCATTTGTCTGTTGAATGGCATCTGGGCTCTTTGCAGTTTGGCTATTGCAGACATTGCTGCTATGCATATTGGGGTACTTACGGCCCTTCTTTTCACTACATCTGTATCTCTGGGGTAAATAACGAATAGTGTAATTGCAGGGTCATAGGGTAGCTCTATTTTTAATTTTTTGAGGAATCTTCACACTGTTTTCCAAAGTGGATGCACCAATGTGCATTCCCACCAAAAGTGTAAGAGGGTTCCCCTTTTTCTACAACCTCTCCAACATTTGTTATATCCTGCCTTGTTAATCATTGCTGTAAGGTGGTATTTCAATGTGGTTTTGATTTGAATCTCCCTGGTGGCTAGTGATGATGAATGTTTTTTTTCATGTGTCTGTTAGCCATTTGTATGTCTTCCTTGGAAAAGTGTCTGCTCATGTCTTTGACCCCTTTTTGACATGATTATTTGTTTTTTGGATATTGAGTTTGAAGAGTTCTTTATAGATCTTGGCTATCAGCCCTTTGTCTGTAATGTCATTTATTAATATCTTCTCCCATTCCCTGGGTTTCCTCTTTGTTTTGTTGACTGTTGCCTTTGTTGTGCAGAAGCTTTTGATGTTGATGAATTCCCAAAAGTTCATTTTTGCTTGTTTCCTTTGCCTTTGGAGACATGCCTTGAAGAAGTTGCTGTGGCTGATGTCAAAGATGTTACTGTCAATGTTCTCCTCTAGGATTTTGATAGATTCCTGCCTCATGATGAGATCTTTTAACCATTCCAAATTTATACTTGTGTATAGTGTAAGAGAGTAGTCACGTTTCATTCTTCTACACATACCTCTCCCATTTTCCCAGCAGCATTTATTGATGAGACTTGCCTTTTTTCCACTGGAAATTTTTTCTTCCTTTGCCAAAGATTATTGGCACATAGAGTTGAGGGTCCATATCTGGATTCTCTACTCTGTTCCATTGTTCCATGTGTCTGTTTTTGTGCCAGTACCATGATGTCTTGCTGATCACAGATTTGTAGTGAAGCTTGGAATCAGGCAATGTGACGCCCAGCTTTTTTTTTTTTTTTCTTTTTCTTTTTCAACATTTCCTTGGCGATTCATGGTCTTTGCTTGTTCCATACAAATTTTAGGTTTGTTTGATTGAGGACATAGAATTTTGTTCTGGATGGCATTTAAAGTATAGATTGCTCTGGGAGGTATAAACCTTTTTATGATGTTTATTCTAACAATCCATGCAAATGCAATTCTTTTCCATCTTTTTGTTTCTTCTGCAATTATTTCTTGAGTGTTCTGTAGTTCCTTGAGTACAGATCCTTTACTTCTTCGGTTAGATATAATCCAAGGTTCTTGGTGTTTTAGTAAATGGAACCGATTGTCTAATTTCCCTTTCTATATTCTCATTGTTAGGAACTAATTTTTATGCATTGATTTTGTAACCTGTCACATTACTGAATTGCTCTATTAGATCAAGTAGTTTGGGGTGGAGTCTTTTCGATTTTCCATATAAAGTATCATGGCATTTGTGAGGAAAGAGAGCTTGACTTCTGCATTGCCAATATGAATACATTTTACTTCTTTTTGATGTCTGATTGCTGTTGCTAGGACTTCTAGTACTATGTTGAGCAACAGTGGTGAGAGTGGGAATCCTTGTTGTGTTCCTGATCTCAGTGGGAAGGCTGTCAACTTTTCCCCATTGAGAATGATATTCGCTGTGGGTTTTTCATAGATGTGTTTTATGAAGCTGAGGAATATTTCCTGTATCCCTATACGCTGAAGAGTTTTAATCAGGAATGGATGCTGTATTTTGTCAAATGCTTTTTCTGCATCAGATGATAGGACCACAGTTCTTCTTTCTTCTCTTATTGATTTGTTCTGTCACAATAATTGATTTGCAAATGTTTAATGACACTTCCATCCCAGGGATAAATCCCACCTGGTCACGGTGGATAATCTTTTTAATGTACTGTTGGATCCTATTAGCTAGAATCTTGTTGAGAATCTTGGAATCCATATTCATTAGGGATTTGGGTCTGAAATTCTCATTTTTGATGGGTTCTTTGCCTGGTTTGGGGATCAGGGTAATGCTGGCTTCATAGAAAGTGTCCAAAGTTTTCCTTCTGCTTATGTTTTTGCAAAACCTTCAGGAGAATAGGCATTATTGTTATATGAACGTATGGTAGAATTCCCCATGGATTCTGTCAGGGCTTGAACTCTTTTTTTGGGGGGAGGCTTTGATCACTCTTTAATCTCATTATTGGTTATGAGTCTATTCAGGTTGTCAGTTTCTTCCTGTTTCAGTCTTGGAGTTTTATAGCTTTCTAGGAATCCATCCATTTCTTCTAGGTTGCTTAACCTTTTGGCATATAACTGTTGATAATGATTTCTGACGATTGTTTCTATTTCCTTGGTGTTAGTCATTATCTCTCCCTTTTCTTTAATGATTTTTATTAATTTGGGTCCTCTCTCTTTTCTTTTGAATTAGTTTGGCCAACGTTTTTGATCTTATTGATTCTTTCAAAGAAGCAGTTTCTAATTTTGATGATGTGTTCTACTGTATCTCTAGTTTTTAGCTCATTGATCTCTGCTCTAATCTTAATTATTTCCCTTCTTGTGTTAGGGTTGGCTTAATTCATTGTTGATTTTCCAGTTCTTTAGGGTATAAAGATAGTTGGTGTGTTTGGGATTTTTCAGGTTTTTTTGAGTGAGGCTTGGATGGCCATGCATTTCTCCCATAGGGCTGTCTTTGCTATATCCCATATGTTTTGGACTGATATGTCTTCATTCGCATTGGTTTCCATGAATTGTTTAAGTTCTTCTTTGATTTCCTGATTGATCCAGTCATTCTTGAGCAGGATGATCTTTACCTTCCAAGTGTTTGAATTCATTCCAAACTTTTTCTTGTAGTTAGGTTCCAGTTTCAAAGCATTGGGGTCTGAAAATATGCAGGGAATAATATCAATCTTTTGGTATCACTTGAGCCCTGGTTTTTTGACCCAGTATGTGGTCTATTCTGGAGAAAGTTCCATGTGTACTTGAGAAGAATGAGTATTCTGTTGTTTTAGTGTGGAATGTTCTGTTATATATACATGAGGTCCATCTGGTCAAAAATGTCATTCAAAGCTCTTGTTTCTTTGTTATTTTCTACTTAGATGATCTGTGTATTGCTGAGAGTGGCATGTTACAATCTCCTACAATTAATGTATTTATATCCATATGACTTTTTATTTTGATTAACAGTTGGCTTATGTAGTTGCTGGTCCCATGTTGGGGGCATAAATATTTACAACTGTTAGATCTTCTTGGTGGATAGGCCCTTTCATAATGGTGTAGTGTCTTTCTGTATCTCCGAGTACAGACTTTAGTTTAAAATCTAATTTATCAGATATGAGAATTGCTACCCCAACTTTCTTTTGAGGTCCAATGGCATGAAAGACTGTTCTCCATCCCTTTACTTTCAGTCTGGATGTATCATTAGGTTGCAGATTTGTCTCTTGTAGACAGCGTATGGATGACTCTTGTCATTTTATCCAATCTGCAACCCTTTTATGGGAGCATAAATGCCATTCACATTGAGAGTGATTATTGAAAGATAAGTTTTATTGACATTATGTTGCCTGTGAAGTCCTTGGTTCTATAGATTGTCTCTGTAAGTTTCCATTCTATGTCACTCTTGGGTCTTTCTTTTTTTATAGAACCCCCTTAATGTTTCTTGTAGCATTGGCTTCTTGGTCACATTATTTTTTTTTTTATTTTGTTTTTTCAGTGTTCCAAGGTCCATTGTTTATGCACCACACCCAGGGTTCTATGCAATACACGCCCTCCTTAATACCCACCACCAGGCCCCTCAACTTCCCAAATCCCTCCCCTTCAAAACCCTCAGTTTGTTTCTCAGAGTCCACATTCTCTCAAGGTTCATGTACCTCTCTGATTTCCCCAAACTCACTTCTCCTCTCCCTCACCCAATGTGCTCTGTGTTATTCCTTATGCTCCACAAGTAAGTGAAACCATATGAAAATTTACTCCCTCTGCTTGAATTATTTCACTCAGTGTAATCTTCTCCAGTCCTGGCCACGTGGATACAAAAGTTGTGTATTCATCTTTTCTGATGGAGGCATAATACTCCATTGTAAATATGGACCATATCTTCTTTATCAATTAATCTGATGAAGGGTATCTTGGCTCTTTCCAGTTTGGCAACAGTGGCCATTGCTGCTAGGAACACTGTGGTATAGATGTCCCTTATGTTGACTACGTCTACATATTTGGGGTAAACACCCTGTAGCGCAATTACAGGGTCATAAGATAGTTCAATTTTTAATTTCTTAAGGCATCTCTGCACTGTTTTCTTTTTTAAGTTTTTAACATTTTTCAAGAGTCATGCTTTCTTTATTATTTTTTAATTATTATTTTTTTAAATTTCTTTTCAGTGTAACAGTATTCATTGTTTTTGCACCACACCCAATGCTCCATGCAATACGTGCCCTCCCCAATACCCACCACCTGGTTCCCCCAACCTCCCACCCCCCACCACTTCAAAACCCTCAGGTTGTTTTTCAGAGTCCATAGTCTCTCATGGTTCACCTCCCCTTCCAATTTCCCTCAGCTCCCTTCTCCTCTCCATCTCCCCATGTCCCCCATGTTATTTGTTATGCTCCACAAATAAGCGAAACCATATGATAATTGACTCTCTGCTTGACTTATTTCACTCAGCATAATCTCTTCCAGTCCCGTCCATGTTGCTACAAAAGTTGGGTATTCATCCTTTCTGATGGAGGCATAATACTCCATAGTGTATATGGACCACATCTTCCGTATCCATTCGTCCGTTGAAGGACATCTTGGTTCTTTCCATAGTTTGGCGACCATGGCCATTGCTGCTATAAACATTGGGAACAGAGGGCCCTTCTTTTCACTACATGTGTATCTTTGGGGTAAATCCCCAGTAGTGCAGTTGCAGGGTCATAGGGAATCTCTATTTTTAATTTCTTGAGGAATCTCCAGCCTATTCTCCAAAGTGGCTGGACCAGCTTGCATTCCCACCAACAAGAATGGTGTTCCCCTTTCTCCACATCCTCTCCAACACACGTTGTTTCCTGTCTTGCTAATTTTGGCCATTCTAAGTGGTGTAAGGTGGTATCTCAATGTGGTTTTAATTTGAATCTCCCTGATGGGTTCCCCTTTCTCCACATCCTCTCCAACACATGTTGTTTCCTGTCTTGCTAATTTTGGCCATTCTAACTGGTGTAAGGTGGTATCTCAATGTGTTTTTTTTTTAAGATTTTTATTTATTTGACAGACAGATCACAAGTAGGCAGAGAGGCAGGCAGAGAGAGAGGAGGAGGAGGCAGGCTCCCTGCTGAGCAGAGAGCCCAATGTGAGGCTCAATCCCAGGACCCTGAGATCATGACCTGAGCCAAAGGCAGAGGCTTTAACCACTGAGCCACCCAGGCGCCCCTCTCAATGTGGTTTTAATTTTAATCTCCCTGATGGCTAGTGATGATGAACATTTTTTCATGTGTCTGATAGCAATTTGTATGTCTGCACTGTTTTCCAAGGTGGTTGCACAACTTGCATTCCCACCAACAGTGTAAGAGGGTTCCCCTTTTTCCACATCCTCTCCAACATTTGTTGTTTAGTGTCTTGTTGATTTTGACCATTCTAACTGGTGTAAGGTGAAATCCCAATGTGGTTTTGATTTGAATCTCCCTGATGGCTAAAGATGATGAACATTTTTTCATGTGTCTGTTAGCCATTTGTATGTCTTCTTTGGAGAAGTGTCTGTTCATGTTCTCTGACCATTTTTCGGCGTGATTATCTGTTTTGTGTGCTTTGAGTTTGAGGAGTTCTTTACAGATCTTGGATATTAGTCCTTTGTCTGTAGTGTCATTTGCCAATATCCTCTCCCATTCTGTGGGTTGCCTCTTTGTTTTGTTGACTGTTTCCTTTGCTGTGCAGAAGCTTTTGATCTTGATGAAGTCCTAAAAGTACATTTTTACTTTTGTTTCCTTTGCCTTTGGAGATATTCTTGAAGAAGTTTCTGTGACCAATGTCAACGAGGTTACTGCTTATGCTCTCCCCTACGATTTTGATGGACTCCTGCTTCACGCTGAGGGTTTTTTTTTTTAATTCATTTTGAGTTTATCTTTGAATATGGTGTAAGAGAATGGTTAAGTTTCTTTCTTCTATATGTAGCTGTCAAATTGTCCCAGCACCATTTATTGAAGAGACTGTCTTTTTTCCACTGGATATTTATTCCTTCTTTATCAAGGATTATTTTACCATAGAGTTGATGGTTCAAATCTGGGCTCTGATTTCTGTTTCACTGGTATATGTCTCTGTTTTTGTGCCAGTACCATGTTGTCTTGGTTATCAGAACTTTGTAGTAAAGCTTGAAATCAGACAATGTGATGCCCCCAGTTGTGTTTTTCTTTTTCAACATTCGGGGTCTCATCTGGTTCCACACAAATTTTAAGATTGTTTGTTCCAGCACTTTGAAAAATGCTGGTGGAATTTTGATTGGGATGGCACTGAAAGTATAGATTGCGCAAGGCACTATAGAACTTTTAACAATGTTTATTCTTCCAATCCATGAGCATGGGATGCTTTTTCATCTTTTTGGTCTTCTTCAATTTCTTTCATGAGTGTTCTGTAGTTCCTCATGTACAGATCCTTTACCTCCTTGGTTAGGTTCATTCCCAGGTATCTTATGGTTATTGGTGCTATAGTAATTGGAATAAATTCTCTAATTTCCCTTTCTATATTTTCATGTTAGTGTATAAGAAATCAACCAATTTCTGTACATTGATTTTGCATCCTGCCACATTACTGAATTGCTGTATGAGTTTCAGTAGATTGGAGGAGGAGTCTTTTGGATTTTGCATGTAACATATCATTTCATCTGCAAAGAGAAGAGTTTGACTTCTTTGCCAATTTGAATACATTTAGTTCTTTTGATTATCTGATTGCTGTTGCTAGGACTTCTAGTACTATGTTGAAAAACAGTGGCAAGAGTTGGCATACTTGTAGTGGTCCTGGTCTCAAAAGGAAGGCTGCCAACTTTCCCCCATTGAGAATGATATTCACTGTGGGTTTTTCATAGATCGATTAGATAGATTTTATGATGTTGAGGAATGTCCCCTCTATCCCTACACTTTGAAGCATTTTAATCAGGAACAGACGTTGTATTTTGTCAGTTACTTTTTCTGCATCCATTGAGAGCACCATGTGGTTCTTCTGTCTTTTCTTCTTGATTTGTTTTATCACATTGATTTGCAAATATTGAAGCACTCTTGCATCCCAGGGATAAATCCCACCTGGCCATGGTGGGTAATCATTTTAATATACTGTTTGATCCTATTTGCTAGGAGTTTTTTGAGAATCTTTGCATCCATATTCATCAAGGATATTGGTAAATTCTCCTTTTTGATGGGGTCTTTTCCTGCTTTTGGAATCAGGGTAATGCTGGCTTCATCGAAAGAGTCTGGAAGTTTTCTTTCTGTTCCTTTCTTTCTTTCAGTTTTTTTTTTTTTTTTTAAACAGCTTCAGGAGAATAGGTATTATTTCTTCTTTGAAAATTTGGCAGAATTCCACTGGGAATTGTCAGGTCCTGGGCTCTTGTTTTGGGGGAGGTCTTTGATCACTGCTTCAATCTTGTTACTAGATATTGGTTTATTCAGGTTGTCAGTTTCTTCTTGATTCAGTTTTGGAAGTTTATTGGTTTGTAGAAATGCCTCCATTTCTTCTAGGTTGCTCAACTTATTGGCATACAACTGCTTATAATAATTTTTTAAAAGATTTTATTTATTTATTTGACAGACAGAGATCACAAGTAGGCAGAGAGGCAGGCAGAAAGAGTGGGAGAAGCAGTCTCCCTGCTGAGCAGAGAGCTCGACTTGGGACTCGATCCTAGACACCAGAATCACGACCTGAGCTGAAGGCAGAGGCCTTAACCCACTGAGCCACCCAGGCGCCCAGTAATTTCTGATGATTGTTTCTATTTCCTTGGTGTTAGCCATGATCTCTCCCCTTTCATTCGTGAATTTATTAATTTGGGTCCTCTCTCTTTTCTTTTGGATTAGTTTGGTCAGTGTTTTATTGATCCAGCTTCTAGTTTCATTGATGTGTTCTACTGTATCTCTAATTTGTATATCATTGATCTCTGCTCTAATCTTGATTATTTCCCTTCTTGTGCATGGTGTTGGCTTAATTTGTTGTTGGTTCTCCAGTTTTTAAATGTGTAAAAAGAGCTGGTGTATTCTGTATTTTTCAGTCTTTGGTATCTGTTGAGCCCTGATTTGTGACCCAGTATGTGGTCTATTCTGGCGAAAGTTCCATGTGACCTTGAGAAAGAGTATTCTGTTGTTTTAGAATGGAATGTTCTGTATATATCTATGAGGTCCATCTGGTCCAATGTTTTATTCATAGCTCTTGTTTCTTTATTGATTTTCTGCTTGGATTATCTATTACTGAGAGTGGCATGTTATGATCCCCCACAATTAGTGTATTTATATCAATTTGACTTTTTATTTTAATTAATAGTTGGCTTATGTAGTTGTCTGCTCCCATGTTGGGGGCATAAATATTTACAATTGTTAGATCTTTTTGGTGGATAAACCATTTAGCAATTATGTAATGTCCTTCTGTATCTCTGACTACAGTCCCTAGCTTAAAATCTAGTTTATCTGATATGAGAATCACTACCCAGCTTTCTTTTGAGACCTGTTGCCATGAAAGTTGCTTCTCCATCCCTTCACATTCAGTCTGGATGTATCTTTAGGTTCCAAATTTGCCTCATGTAGACAGCATATGGATGGGTCCTGTCGTTTTCCCCAATCTGCAACCTGTGTCTTTGTATGGGAGCATTTAGGCCATTCACATTGGGCATGATTATTGAAAGATATGTTTTTATTGACATCATGTTTCCTGTGAAGTCCTTGTTTCTATAGATTGTCTCTGTAAATTTCTGTTCTATGTCACTCCTAGCTTCTTTCTTCTTTTATAGAACCCCCCTTAATATTTCTTGTAGTGATGGCTTGGTGGTCACATACTCTTTTAAACTGTGCCTGTCTTGGAAGCCCTTTATCTCTCCATTCATTTTGAATGGCCACCTTGCTGTATAAAGTATTCTTGGCTGCATGTTCTTCTCATTTAGTGCCCTGAATATGTCTTGCCAACCCTTTCTGGTTTGCCAGAATTCTGTGGTCAGATGTGACATATACTGATGTTCCTTCCTCTGTTCATAAGGAATCTCTTCCCCCTAGCTGCCCTTAAGACATTTTATCTGAATTTATTACTCATGGATTTCATAATTAAGTATCTGGAGGTCTGTTTACCATTGTTGATTTTGGGGGATGTCCTCTCTGCCTCTAGGACATGAACACGCGTTGCATTCCCCAAATTAGGGAAACTTTCATCTGGGATTTGGTCAACTATATCTTCTAGTTTTCTCTCTCTCTCCACCCCCTCAGGGATCCCAATAATTGTGACATTGGAACATTTCATGGCACCATTTACTTCCCTAATTCTTTTCTCATGGCTGCTAATCTGTTTGCTCTAGTCCTTCTCTTGGTCCTTCTTTTCTATCATTTTGGCTTCTAGATCACTAATTCTATCTTCTGCATCTGTTACCCTAGCTGTTAGACTATTTAGATTAGGTTGGATCTCATTATTAGCATTTTTAAGTTTTGCCAGATCATCTCTCACTTCTGTGTTAGAGATTTTATGTAGCCATTAATGGTCTTCTCCAACCTAACCATGCCTGGATAATTGTTACCCTGAATTCCCTTTCCGACATACTGTTTATGTCCATATTCAACAATTCTGTGGCAGACGGCTCAGTCTCTGAATTTTTCCTCTGTTGGGTGTTCCTCCCCCTAGTCATTTTTGTGAGAGATGGTTGATGGGATGTATAACTGAATATATCAACCAGCATCCAAACAATGTACACTCTCTTCATTGATGATCTTCGCCCGCTTAGAGATCCAGAAGTGTATAATCTTACATCTCAAGTGGATTTCATGGGTGTTCAAATTCTTCTGGTAGATATTTAGCTCAGTTCAGGAGACTGGATGAAACTATGTCTCCTACTCCTCTGCCATCTTGCCTCTTCTCCAAGTTTCATTCTTTTATTTACTTTCATGTTACTAATCAACATCCATTCATTTCAACATGAACAATATCCTTTGGTGATTTTTGTAGGGCAAAACAAACTTTGGTGACTCCACCAACTTTTGTTTATCTGGAAAATCTTTAATTTCCTTTTTTTTCAGAACAGCTTTGCCATGTATAGTTTGCAGGTGTTTTGTTTTTGTTTTTTTTTTTTGTTTGTTTTGTTTTGTTTTGTTTTTCTTTCAGGGTGTTGAATATATAACTCCACAGTCTCCTATTAAAGAGTTTTTAAAATTTTTATTCATTTCTTTTTCTTTTCAGTGTTCCAGAATTCATTGTTTATTCACCATACCCAGTGCTCCATGCAATACATACCCTCCATAATACCCCCCACCAGACTCACCCAAACTGCCACCCCCCTCCCCTCTAAACCCCTCAGTTTGTTTCTCATAGTCCATAGCTCTCATGGTTCGTCTCCCCCTCCAATTTCCCCAACTCACTTCTACTGTCTATCTCCCCATGTCCTCCGTGTTATTCCTTATGCTCCACAAATAAGAGAAACCATATGATAATTAAAGATTTCTGATGAGAAATCTACCTAGAGAATTATAGACTTTCATTTGTATGTGACTAGTAGCTTTTCTGTTTCTGCTTTCAAAATTCTTTATCATTCTCATTGTTTTAATTCCAGTGAAGTTAACATAATGTTATATTAGTTTCAGATGTGTGATATAGTCATTCAACTATTCCTTATATTATTCATTGTTCATCAAGTTATGTGCAATCTTAATCTACTTCAAATCTTTCACACATCCTCCTTTCCACCTCCTCTTTGGTAAACACCTGTTTGTTCTCTACAGTTAAGAGACTCCTTTTGGAAGCATCCATAGTGTCCATTGAGAGAATAATGGACAAAGATGCCATATCTTTAAATCCAATGTAGTGCTGTATTTATATATGTTATATATCTATTTTGTTATATATCTATTTATCTATCTATACCTATTTATCTCTCTCTATATAAATATATTTTTTTCATTGAATAAATAATAAAATCTTGCCATTTGCTACAACATGGATGGATCTAAAGAGCATATCCTTTAAAAAGTTTTTTTTTTTTTTTGAGAAAGAACACATGAGCAAGAGTGCACAAGCAGTGGGAGGGTAGAGGGAGAAACAAGCTCTCCACTGAGCAGGGAGCCCAATGTGGGGCTTGATCTCAGGACCCTGGGATTATGACCTGAGCCAAAAGCAGGCACTTAACTGAGTGAGCCACCTAGGGGCCCCTCTAGAGAGCATGTTGTAAGCAAAATAAGTCAGTCAGAGAAAGACCTATACCTATGATTTCACTCCTATGTTGAATTTAAGAATCAAAACAAACAAAAAAGGAAAGATGAGACAGAGAAAGACCTATACCTATGATTTCGCTCCTATGTTGAATTTAAGAATCAAAACAAACATAAAAAAGGAAAGATGAGGCAAAGCAAGGAAAGACTTTTTTTCTTGTCTGAAAATGGCATACATTTTCAAATGCTGTTATGGTAAAAAGTCATTAATTGATGAATTGAGGAATTTATGGTCATCCATAAATTCAAACATCCCTCACAAATTAAGAAAAATAAGTAGAAATTAATGACAAATTAAGATAGACCAATAAGAAAACAATTTGAAGTGAAAAACTGTTACAACCAGAATATTATTATAATATTAGCAACTTTTCCACATTTCATTATAACAACACAGATTCAGACATATTTTAAAATGTTAACTTAAACTTCAGAACAAACTTGTTACATCAGTAGATCAACCTCACTAGTATTATCTCTTTTCATTCTCTTTGATGTTTTCTTTCCTTATTTCAGTTCCTATAAAGAACCAACCTCCTCTACACAGTGTAACTTACACATACTATTATATCTAAAAACAGACTCTTTATCTTTTACTTGTGATAATGTGATTATAATGGGTGCCAGTGAAATCCTATTTGGGTGTATGTTATTTGGAGACTATTGTACATAATACATATGGATTTTCATATAACAATCATGATTTGGGAGATTTTCAGATATTATTTCTTTTTTTAAATTTTTATCTTGACTATTTTCAAAAGGGAGTTTTAGGTTTAAAACAATATGAGAGGGAGATAACATTGATTTCCATGTACATCCTGCCTTTGAATATGCATAGCCTCTAATATTATTAACATTGCCCACCACACTGGTACTTTTGTTAAAATTGATCAACCTACATGCACTTATCATAATCATGGCAAGCCCGGGTAACTCATTCTGTTAATCATCTGCCATCAGCTCAGATCATGATCCCAGGGTACTGGAATTGATCCCCACATTGGGCAACTTGCTCAGTGAAGAGCCTGCTTCTCCCTCTCCCTCTGCCCCTCTCTGCTGCTTCTGCTGGTTTGTGCTCTCTCTCTCTGTCTAATAAGTAAATAAAATCTTAAAAAAAAAAAACTTAAAACAATTACCCAAAGCTTATACTTTAGTTTAGCGTTTACTCTTCATTCTGTAAATTCTATGGGTATGGATAACAGTAAAATGACATGCACCAGTCATTATGTCATACAGAACAGTTTTCTGCCCCCTTGTCTGTCTATACTTCATTTCCTTCCCATAGTCCTTGGCAGTCACTGATCTTTTACTGTCTCTATTATTTTCCATTTTCTGGAATTTAATATAGTAGAAATCATGTATGTAGTATTTTCCATTTGGATTCTTTACTTAGCAATATGCATGTCTTTTTATGACTTGATAGCTCATTTATTTTTATTGCTGAATAATATTCTATTATATTCCATTGTCTGTATGTAACACAATTCATTTATACATTCACCTACTTAAGGACGTGTAGTATATTTGTACATTTTTGCCATTATAAATAAATAATGCTTTTATGAACATCCATGTGAAGGGTTTAGTATGGACATAAACTTTTAATTCCCTTGAGGATATTCTAAGGGGGAGAATTGCTAGATTATATGGTAAAGGTGTTTTTACGTATGTAAGATTTTCATTGAAACTACATTCTGTACAAGCCTTCTTTAAAGTAACTTATTTTATTAGGACACAAATGTTTGTAAACCTGTAAAGGATCATGGGAGAGGAATTGTATGTTTAATTCAGTGAAACTACACTCTGTAAAAAAAAAAGAATATATAAAACTTTGACAAACTGTCTTCCAAAGTAGTTGTATTATTTTGCAATCCAATCAGCAATGAATGAAAATTGTGTATTTCTGGTGAGTTTATCTTTTATGGCATTTGATTCATTTTTAAAATTAGGTTGTTTATTTTCTTATTGTTGAGTTTTAAGTGTTTTTTTTTTTAATATCTTGACAACAGTTCTGTGTCAGATATACAAAAGTTTTCTCCCAGTCTGTGGTTTGTTTCCTAATTTTTTGATATGCTTTTTACAGCTCAGAAGTTTTTAGTTTTGATGAAATCCATCTAATAAATTATGTCCTTAATGAATTATGCCTTTTGTATTGTATTTAAAAAGTTATCACCACATTGAAAATCATCTAGATTTTTTCCTATGTTATCTTCTTGGACTTTTATAGTTTTATGGTTTACCTTTAGCTCTTTGACCCATTGGAGTTAATTTGTGTGAACACTATAAGGTCTCTGTGTATATACATATATTTTTTTCAGGTGGATATTCAGTTGTTCTAGCACCTTTTGTTGAAAAGACTGCTGTTGCTCCATTGTATTGTCTTTAAAAAATCAGTTGACCATATTTATAAGGTTTTATTTTGGGGCTCTGTAATATGTACCATTGATCTATTTGTCTGTTCTTTGACAAATGTCACCCTGTCTTGATTATTAAAGCTTTAGAGTAAGCGAGCTTGTTAGGTATCATAAATCTTCCAACTTTTTTTCAATAGTGTGTTAGCTATTTGGGGTCATAAACTTCTCCATATAAACTTCAGAATCATTTTGTAGACATTCACAAAATAATTTATTGATATTTTGATCTGAATTGCTTTGAATTTTAGATAAAGTTGGGAAGAACAGATATCTTAGCAAAATTGAGTCTTCTAATTAATAAGTATAGATTATATCTTCATTTGTTTAGTTTTTCTTTTATTTTTTTCACTAGAGTTTACTAGATTTTCTCATATAAATTGTGTGCAAATTTCATTAGATTTACACCAATGTATTTCATTTGTTTGTGTGGTAATATAAATGGTTTAGCGCCCTTACTAGTATACAGTTAAGTGGTAGATTTTTGTGTATTAATTTTGTATGCTGCAACCTTCCATTAAATGCTTATTAGTCCCAAATGTTGATTCTTTCCAACTGAGTGCATAATTATATAATTTGTGATCAATGACATTTTTATATCTTTTCATCCAATCTATACAAATATGTTCCAATTTTTTGCCTTACTGCATTAGCAAAGACTTCTCATATGATGTTGACAAGGAGTAGTGAGAAATGACATTTTGTCTTGTAACTGATCTTAGTGAGAAAGCTTCAATTTTCTCACCATTAAGCATAATGCTAGCTGTAGTGGTTTTTTAACTATATAGCCTTTATCAAATTGAAATTTTCCACGTATTCCTAGTTTACCAAGAATTGTTATCATGAATGGGTGTTGGATTGTATAAAATGCTTATTCTGTGTACATTGATAAGGTCATGTAACTTTTCTCTAGTCTCTTGATGTGGTGAATTACATTACTTGATTACTGTATGCAAAGCCAGTCTTGGAAGTATGGAATAATTACTCCTTGATTATCACATTTATTTGTTTTTATTTGACAGGTCTGGGAGGGTGGAAGAGCAGGAGGACCCTAAGGTGAACTCATCCCACATTTACAACTACAAATCACTCATATCTAAGCAAATAAACTGGAGAGTGTTCTGAAGACTGGAATAGCAAACTCTACAACTAAAGGTAGAGAATAAGCTGCTTCCAAGGGGTTAGGAAGGGCAGAAATGGTGTTTGGGAGCTTCCTGCAAGAAGGAGAGAGATGGAGCACCTGGGTGGCTCAGTTGTTAAGCGACTGCCTTCAGCTCAGGTCATGATCCCAGAGTCCTGGGATTGAGTCCTGCATCAGGCACCCTGCTCCATGGAGAGTCTGCTTCTCCCTCTGACCTTCTCCCCTCCCATACTCTCTCTCAAATAAATAAATAAAATATTTTTTTAAAAAAGGAGGAGTGAGATGGAGTCACAGAGGGAGGAAAGCAAGAGTGAGTCCACAGGGTAAAATGAATCCTCATAACACTTGGACTTTAAAACCAGAAAGACTGAAATTTGTGAGTTTGTATCACCAGCAAGATGTGGAGCCTGCAGCTTTAAAAATGTCAGTTGCCTTGGTCTGGTTTTGGAATCAAAGTAATTCTAGCCTCATAGAATGAGTTTGAAAGTTTTTCTTCCATTTCTATTTTTTGAAACAGCTTCAGAAAAAATAGGTATTAAATTATTCTTTAAATATTTGGTAAAATTCCATGGGAGGCCATCCAGCCCTAGACTCTGTTGGGAGATTTTTGACTACTGATTCAATTTCATGCTGTTTATGGCTCTGTTCAGGTATTGTATTTCTTCCTGTTTCAGTTTTGTTGGTTTGTATGTTTCTAGGAATTAATCTATTTCTTCCATATTGCCTAATTTTTAGGTATATAATTGATTATGATATTCTCTTACAATTATTTGCATTTCTTTGGTATTTGTTGTGAATTGTCCTCTTTTATTTATGATTTTGTATATTTGGGTCCTTTCTCTTCTCTTTTTGATAAGTCTGACTAAGGGTTTATCAATCTTATTAATTCTTTCAAAGAACAAGTTCCTAGTTTTGTTAATCTGTTCTGATCTTATGATTTCTACATCATTGATTTCTGCTTAAATTGATTTCTGATCAAATTTTTATTATCTATCCTCTTCTGCAGGACTTATGCTTTATTTGTTGTTCTTTTTCCAGCTCCTTTAGGTGTAAGGTTAGGTTGTGTATGTGAGACTTTTTTTTTCTTGAGAAAGTCCTATATTGTATCCATATCCCTCATAGGACCACCAAAGACCCCACCAAAAAAGAGAAATACAGACCAAGAGCCTTGATGAACATGGATGCAAAAGTTCTGACCAAGGTACTAGGTAATAGGATTCAACAGTACGTTAAAAGAATTATTCACTAAGACTAAGTGAGATTCATTCCTGTGTTGCAAGGGTGTTTCTACATCTGGAAATCAAATCAACATGATATGCCACATTAATAAAAGACAAGAGAAAAACCATATAATCCTCTCAGTTGATGCAGAAAAAGCATTTGACAAAATCCAGCATCCTTTCTTGTTAGAAACTCTCTGCCATGAAGGGAAAGAAGGAACATTCTTCAACATCATAAAAGCCATATACCACAAACCCACAGTGAATATCATCCTCATCTGGGAAAAACTGAAGGCTTTCCCCCTAAGGTAAGGAACACAACAGGAATGTCCACTCTCACCACTGTTTTTCATTGTAGTACTGGAAGTCTCGGCATTAGCAATCAGACAACAAAAAAGAAATAAAAGGCACCCAAATCAGCAAAGAAGTCAAAATTTCACTCTTCACTGAGGACAAGATACTCTATGTAGAAATCTCACAAGACTCCTCCAAAAAATTGCTAGAACCAATACAGGAATTTAGTAAAGTTGTAGGATATACAATCAATGCATAGAAGTCACTTGCACGTCTATACACTAATAATGAAGTAGATGAAAGAGAAATCAAAGAATCAATTCCATTTAAAATTGCACCAAAAACCATAAGATGCTTAGAAATAAGCCTAACCAAAGATGTTAAGGACCCATACTCTGAAAATTATAGAACAGTTATGAAAGAAATTTAGAAAGACACAAGAAATGGAAAAACATTCCATGCTGATGGATTGAAAGAACAAATATTGTTAAAATGTCTATGTTACTGAAAGCAATCTACTCATTCAATGCAAGCCCTTTCACAATGCCATCAACATATTTCACAGAGCTGGAAGAATCAACTTAAAATTTGGACAGAACCAGAAAAGACACTGAATACCCAGAGATAATTTGGAAAAAGAAAACCAAAGCTGGAGACATCACAATTCAACTTCATGCTGTATTACAAAGGTGTATTCATCAAAACAGTATGGTACTGGCACAAAAAACAGACATGTAGATCAATTGAACAATCTAGAGAACCCAGAAATAGACCCTCAACTAATCTTCCACAAAGCCGGACACAATATCCACTGGAAAAAAAGGCATTCTGTTTGAAAAATTGTTTCAAAAAATGGGACAGCCATGTGCAGAAGAATAAAACTGGACCACTTCCTTACAGCATACATAAAAATAAGCTCAACATGAATGTAAGACCTAAATATGAGGCAGGAATCCTTCAAAATCTTAGAGGAGAATATAGGCAGCACCCTCTTTGGCCATGGCCACAGGAACTTCTTGCTAGACATGTCTACATAGGCAATGGCACTTCATCAGGATAAAAAGCTTTTGCACAGCAGTCAAACCAAAAGAAAACAGATATAATGGGAGAAGATATTTGCAAATGACATATCAGATATAGGCCTAGTATCCAAAATCTATAAAGAACTGGTCAAACTCAATATCCAAAGAACAAATAATCCAATCAAGAAATGAGCAGAAAACATGAACAGACATTTTTGCAAAGAAATCTAAATGGCCAACAGACACATGAAAAAGTGATCAAAAGCACTCAGCATCAGTGAAATACAAATCAAAACCACAGTGAAACACCTTCTCACACCAGTCAGAATGGCTAAAATTAACCAGTTAGGAAAAGACAAGTGTTGGTGAGGATGTGGAGAAAGGGGAACTCTCCTACACTGTTGGTGGGAATGTAAGCTGGTGCAACCCCTCTGGAAAACAGTATGGAAGTTCCTGAAACAGTTGAAAATAGAGCTACCTTATGACCCAGCAATCGCAGTACTGGGTTTTTACCCTATAGATACAAATGTAGTGATCTGAGGGGGCATATGCACCTGAATGTTTATAGCAGCCATGTCCACAATAGCCAAACTATGGAAAGAACTTAGATGTCCCTCAATAGATGAATGGATGAAGAAGATGTGGTATATATATATATATATGAATACTACACAGCCATAAAGAAAACCCTAAATCTTGCCATTTGTAATGATGTGGATAGAAATAGAGGGTATTATGTTAAGCAAAATAAGCCAATCAGAGAAAGATAATTATCATATGATCTCTCTGATATGAGGAATTTGAGAAGCAGGGTGGTTGTGGTGGGTAGGGAAGGAAAAAAATGAAACAAGATGGGATTGGGAAGGAGACAAACCATGACTCTTAATCTCAGTACACAAACAGCATTGCTGGGGGTTGGGGGGGAGTGATAGGTTGGCTGGGTGATGGATATTGGGGAGGGTATGTGCTATGGTGAGTGCTGTGAATTGTGTAAGACTGATGATTCATAAACCTGTACCCCTGAAACAAATAATACATTATGTGTTAATAAAAAAAATCCCAAAATTACCAAAAAAATGAAATTTCTGCAAGAAGGTATACAAATGGCTAATGGATGCATGAAAAAATGCTCAACATCATTGGGCATCAGGGAAATGCAAATCAAAAGCACAATGAGATACCACCTCACACCAGTAAGAAAGGCTAAAATGAACAATTCAGGAAACAATGGATGTTGGTGAGAATGCAGCATAAGGGGAACCCTCTTACACTGTTGGTGGGAATGCAAACTGGTGCTGCCACTCTTGGAGAAATAAATGGAGTTTCCTTAAAAAGGTAAAGATACAGCTACCCTATAATCCAACAATTAAACTCGTAGGTATTTCACTAGTAGGTATTTATCCAAAGGATATGAATATAGTGATTTGAAGGAGCACATGCACCTCAATGTTTATAGCAGCCATGTCCACAGTAGCCAAAATATGGAAAGTGCCCAGATGTCCATCAACATATGGATAGATAAAGAAGATATTATATACATACATATATATAACATATAATGGAATATTCCTCAGTCATCAAAAAGAATGAAATCTTGCCATTTGCAATGACATAGATGGAACTAGAGGCTATTACATTACATGGAATAAGTCTCAGAGAAAGACAAATAGCATATTATTTCACTTACATGAATTTAAGAAACAAGACAGATGAATATAGGGGAAGGGGAGGAAAAATGAAATAAGGTAAAAACAGGGAGGTAGGCAAACCACTAATAAACCCCAAAACAATGGTTTGCCCAGAAAAGGCAAACCATAACCTTCTTAACTATAGGAAACAAACAGGCTTGCTGGAGGAGTGGTGGGTGGGTGATGATGTAAATTGGTGATGGGCATTAAGGAGGACACTTGATAGAATGAGCATTGGGTATTATATGCAACTGATGAATCAATAAATTCTACCCCAGAAACTAATAATACACTATCTATCAACTAAATTGAATTTAAATATATTTTAACTACTCTATCCTGCAAGGCTGCCATTAAAAATAGAAGGAGACATAGAGTTTCACAGACAAACAAAAACTAAAGTAGTTCATGACCATGAAACTATCCCTGAAATGAATATTGAAGGGGACTCTTGAGTGGAAAGAAATTTCAAACGTGACAAAGAAAAGACAGGAACAGAGAAAGTCACCATAAACAATGCCAAAACACATAATAAAATGACATTAAATAAATATCAAGGGGCGCCTGGGTGGCTCAGTGGGTTAACCCTCTGCCTTAGGCTCAGGTCGTGATCTCAGGGTCCTGGGATCAAGCCCCGCATCGGGCTCTCTGCTCAGCGGTGAGCCTGCTTCCCTCTCTCTCTGCCTGCCTCTCTGCCTACTTGTGATCTCTCTCTCTCTGTCAAATAAATAAATAAAATATTTAAAAAAATTATTTAAAAAAATAAAAAAATAAATATCAATAATTGCTCTGAATGTACATGGACTGAATGATTCAATCAAAAGACATAAGTTATCAGAATGGATTACACACAAAAAAAACAACAACAAAAAACAAGACCTATCCATTTGCTGCCCATAGCTGACTCGTTTTCAACCTAAAGACACCTGGACATTAAAAGTGAAAGGATGGAGAAATATTTATCATGCAAATGGACATTAAAAGAAAGCCAGAGTCGCAATACTTAGACAACTTAGATTTTTTTAGGTTTTATTTATTTTTAATTATCATGTTCAATTAGCCAGCATATAGTACATCATCAATACAATGTAGATTTTAAACCAGACTATAACAAGAGATGAAGAAGTTCACTATATTGCAATAAAGGGGATTATCCACCAAGAAGATCTAACAGTTGAAAATATTTATGCATCCAACATGAGAGTACCCAAATATGTAAAACATTAAAAGGAAACATTAAAACACTTATTGATAATAATACAATAATATTAGGGGACTTTAACACTCATTTTACATCAATGCACAAGTCATCAAAACAGCAAATCAACAAGGAAACAGTGGCTTCGAATGACACTCTGTTCAAAGTGGATATCACAGATATACTCAGAACATTTCATCCCAAAGCAATAGGATATACATTCTTTTCAAGTGCACATTGGACATTCTTTAGAAGAAATCACACACTGGGTTGCAAATCAGGCCTCAACAAGTACAAAAAGATTGAGATCATAATTTTCTGACCAAAATGCTGTGAAATGTGAGGTCAACCACAAGAAAAATTTGGAAAGACCACAAATACATGGAAGTTTAAAAACATGCTACTAAACAATGAATGGATCAAGCATGAAATTAAAAAGAAATAAAAAAAATACATGGGAAGAAATGAGAATGAAAACATGACTGCCCAAATCTTTTGGGATGCAGCAAAAGCAGTCAGAAGAGGGACTTATATAGCAATACAGCCTTTGTGAAGAAGCAAGAAAAATCTCAAGTAAGCATGGTAACTTTACAAATGAAGGAGCTAGAAAAAGTGCAAAAAATAATCCTAAAGCCATCACAAGAAGGGAAATTATAAAAATTAGAGCAGAAATAAATGATGTATGCTCCAAAAGTAAGTGAAACCATATGATAATTTACTCTCTCTGTTTGAGTTATTTCATTCAGCATAATCTCTTCCACTGCCATCCGTGTTGAGATAAAAGTTGTGTCCACAGTTGGTGACTGTTGTCAGTTGGGTGAGCCTGGTGGTGGGTATTAAGGAGGGCATGTATTGCATGGAGCACTGGGTGTAGTGCATAAACAATGAATATTGGAACACTGAAAAAAATTGAATTAAAAAACAAGAAAGAAAGAAATGATGTAGAAACAAACAAAAACAAAGAAAAAGAAACCCAAAACAATAGAACCAATCACTGAAACCAAGAGCTGGTTCTTTGAAGAAATTAATAAACTTGATAAACCCCTTGCCAGACTTCTCAAAAAGAAAAGAGAAAGGACACAAAGGAATAAAATTACAAATGAGAGAGGAGAAATAAGAACCAACACCACAGAAATACAAACACTTACAAGTTAATATCATGAAAACTTATTCTAACAAATTAGAAAAACCTGAAGAAAAGAATAAATTCCTTGAAACATATAAATTACCAAAACTTAAACAGGAAGTAATAGAAAACTTGAGCAAACTCATAAACACCAAAGAAATTGTATCAGTATTAAAAAATCTCCCAACAAACAAAGTCCAGGACAGCTGGCTTTACAGGGGAATTCTACCAAATATTTAAAGAAGAGTTAATACTTATACTTCTCAAGCTAGTCCAAAAATAGTATGGGAAGGAAAAGTCCAAATCAGCATATCTCTGGTTCCCAAACCAGAAGATGATTCCAGTAAAAGAGAGAACTGCAGACAAATATCCTTGAAGAAAACGGATGCAACAGTTCTCAACAAAATCCTAGCAAACCAAATCCAACAGTACGGTAAAATAATCATTCACCAGGATGAAGTGGGATGTATTCCTGTGTTACAAGTGTAGTTCAATAATCACAAATCAATCCATGTGATACACCACACTAAAAAAAAAGAAAGAATCAGAACCATTTAATCTTTTTGATAGATTCAGAGAAAGCATTTGACAAAAGACAACATGAATTCAGGATAAAAACTGTCAACCAAGTAAGGTAGAGGGAACATTCCTCAACATCATAAAGGCCATATACAAAAAATCAAGAACTAATATCATCCTCAATGAGGAAAAACTGAGTGCTTTTCATCTATGGTCAGGAAGATGATAGGGGTGTCCCCACTCACTACTTTTATTTAACATAGTACTGAAAGTCCTAGTCATGATAATCAGATTAAAAAAATAAATAAATGCCATCCAAATTGGTGAGGAAGGTCAAACATTCACAATTTGTAGATGACATGATAATCCACATAGAAAACCAGAAACACCACCACGAAATTGCTAGAACTAATACATAAATTCAGTAAAGTTGCAGGATACAAAATCAAAGTACAGAAAGCTATTGCATTTCAGAAAAATAAAAGAAATCTATCACATTTCCACAGAGCAATAATAAAGCAGTAGAATGGGAAATCAAAGAATTGACCCCATTTACAACTGCACCCAAACCGAAGAGATGCCTAGGAATAAACCTAACCAAAGAGGTGAAAGATCTGTACTTTGAAAACTATAAAACAGTGATGAAAGAAAATGAGATGGCAAAAAGAATTGGGGAAAAAAACATTCTATGCTCATGGATTGGAATAACAAATATTGTTAAAATGGCTGCATTACCTAAAATAATCTACACATTTAATGCAAAATTTATCAAATATCACCAGCAATTTTCACATAGGTAGAACAAACCTAAACATTCTATGGAACCACAAATGAGCCTAAATAGCCAATGCAATCTTGAAAAAGAAATGCAAAGCTGGAGACATCATAATTCTGGACTTCAAGTTATATTTCAAAGCTGTAGTAATTGAAACAGTATAGTATTGGAACAAAAGTAGATAAATAGATCAATGTGACAAAATGGAATATCCAGACAAAAATCCACAATTATCTGGTCAATATATTTTGACAAAGCAGGAAAGAATATGAAATGGGAAAAAAAATCTCTTAAGTAAATGTTTTTTTTTTTGAAAACTGGACATCAATATGTAAAAGAAAGAAATTGGACCACTGTCTTACATTATACAAAAAATTTCAAAATGGATTAAATACCTAAATGTGAGATCCAAAACCATAAAAATTGTATAATAGAACACAGACAGTAAGTTCTTTGTCATTAGCAGTAGCAAATTGTTTCTAGATGTGTCTCCTGTGGCAAGGGAAACAAAAGCAAAAATACATCGTTTGACTTCATCAAAATAAAAAGCTTCTTTACATCAAAGGAAACAATCAAGAATTAAAGAGCAATTTACAGGATAGAAGATATTTGCAAATGACGGATCTATTAAAGCATTATTATCCAAAATATATGAAGAACTTATAAATTTCAACACCCAGAAAATGAATAATTGTACTAAGTGAAATAAGTGAGACAGAGAAATACAAATATATATTTTCACTTATATGTGTAATTTAAGAAACAAAACAAAGAAGTAAAGGAAAAAATAGTCAATGCAAGAAACATTTTCTTTAATATTTTATTTTTTATTTATTTGACAGACAGAGATCACAAGCAGGCAGAGAGGCAGGCAGGGGGATGGGGGGAGCAGGCTCCCTGCCAAGCAGAGAGCCTGATGCAGGGCTCGATCCTGGGACCCTGGGACCATGACCTGAGCCAAAGGCATAGCCTTCAATCCACTGAGCCACCCAGGTACCCCATTTAACCTTTTTAATTATAGAGAACAATCTGATGGTTACCAGAGGGGATAGGGGTGGGAAAATTTTTTAAATTAGTATGGAAATTAAGGATTGCCTTCGTTGTGATGAGCACGAGTTGATGTATAAAGCTGTTGAAATAATATATTGTACACCTGAAACTATATACCACGGTATGTTAACAAACTTGAATTAAAATTAAAAAATAAAAAAAAGAAACACACAAAAACCAGAAAGATATATGCCCTCCTATGTTTATTGCAGCATTTTTTACAATTGCCATGATATGGAAATACCCTGTGTCCATCAATAGATGAATGAGTAAGGGAAATATTTCACAGTCATAAAAAGGATGAGATTATACTATTTCAGACAACATGGATGGACCTAGAGGGTATTATGACACGTGAAATAATTCTGATGGAGAAAGAGATATACAAAATGCTTCCATTCATAAGTCAAATCTAAAATGAAACAACACAGGCGTAATAAAAAATGCAGAATTAGACCTATAAATATGGAGAAAAAACTGATGGTTGTGTGAGAGAAGAGAGGTGGGGGATTGGGCTAAAGGGATGAATGTGAGTAGGAGACACAGGTTTCCAGCGATGGGTTGAATAAGTCACCAGAAAAAAAGGCACAGCATATGCAATATAGTCAATTATAATGCAAAATCAATGTAACAGAACAGATGATAGTTACACTTACAGTGAACATTGCATAGTGTATAAACTTGTCAGATCACAAAGTTGTCCACCTGAAACTAATGTAACATTGTGTGTCAAGTATACTAAAACAAACAAAAACAAAAACATTAAAAAGACCTCTTAAGGAGGGCATGTGTTGTGATGAATACTGGGTGCTATAAGCAACTAATGAATCATTGAACACTATATAAAAAACTAATGATGTACTGTATGGTGGCTAACTTAACATAATAAAAAAAGACACTTTTAAGACTTTTGCACATTCACAGTCCAATTCTTCTAAATCTCTGTTGTACTTCCAGATTACTATTTTAAATTTTTAAATTTAAATTCAATTTACTTAACATATACTCTATTATTAGTTTCAGAGGCAGAATTCAGTGATTCATCAGTTGCATACAACACCCAGTACTCCTTCTTAATGCCCATCACCCAATTACCCCATCCCCCCACCAACCTCCCTTCCAGCAACCCTCAGTTTGTTTCTTAAACTTTAGAGTCTCTATGGTTTGCCTCCCTGTTTTCTTTTTTAATTTTTCCTTCCTTTCCCTTATGTTCATCTGTTTTGTTCCTTAAATTACACATATGAGTGAAATCATAATATTTATCTTTCTCTGACTGACTTATTTTGATTAGCATAATAACCTCTAGTTCCATCCACATCATTGCAAATGGAAAGATTTCATTCTTTTTGACGACTAACTATATATTCACACCATACACACACACACACACACACACACACACGCACGCACACACACACATATGTTGATGGAAATCTGGCACTTTTCATATCTTGGCTATTGTGGACACACTGTTGCTATAAACATTGGAGTTCATGTGAGTTTCTCTATCTCATCATTATTGTCCAGAAAAGAAAAGAAGAAAGAAAAAAGACAAAAAGAAAAGACAAAAATAACAACAAAACCAGAAAGGAAAGGAAAGAAACAAACCAGAAGAAAACAAAAAAATACAAAATACAAAAACAAAATAAGAAAAAAATATTAAGCAAAAAGTAGAACAGAGGGGTGCCTGGGTGGCTCAGGTGTTAAGCGTCTACCTTCTGCTAGGGGCATGATCTCAGGGTCCTGGGATTGAGCCCCACATTTGGATCCTGTTCAGTGGTAAGCCTGTTTCTCCTTCTCTCACTCCTCCTGCTTGTGTTCCCCCTCTCTTTGTGTCTCTCTCTGTGAAATAAATAATTTTTTTTTTAAAGTAGAACAGAACAAATACTAAACTAGAGCCTGGGTCTGTTGTTAAAAGAAACTTGACCCCAAAATAGGATAAAAATTTATATATAATGAAATAAAATACAGTGAAGTGAAACAAACAAACAAACAAACAAATATATATATATATACATATGTATATGTATATATATATATCCATAAAGGGTGGCAGTGGGTAGAAATCTTAATTTTCATCCTCTGGGCCTAGTATTGTTAGTAGTGATTATAATTTGTTTATATTTATCTTTTTAAAAAATTCACGTCGATAGTATTAAGCACAAAGATGTCAGTGTAAAAGAAGAATGCATATATACAATGTTTAAGGCTTAGTAAAAACCTTGTGATCTCTAATTTTAAAAAAATATATGTAAGTAACATATATAAAAAAATTTTTAAAAATGAAAAAAATTGAAAAAGTAAGAGAAGAGCTGAAAAAAAAATAAAACTGAGAGTCTAAAGAATAATTTTTAAAATATACACAAAAACGCTATATACTGTTTTCCCCAAAAGCAGAAGTTTTACATTTCTCTATCATCAGCAAACATGGGGCTAGTTAGTTTTTCCTGCTGGTCTTCTGGGTGAGGGGTCTGTTGGATTGATTCTTAGATGTCCTTGCCCTGATGGAATTAGGTCTCCTTTGCCAGCCAGCTGTGCTCAGTTTAAGTGGCTCCAGATTCCACTATGTGGTACTGTTTTGCTCCCTGAAGGCTTTCGGCACTGGTGGGGGGATGAAAAATTATGGCGCCTAGTATTCCAGCCCCAGAGCTGAAAGTTCCCACTGACCACTCTTCACTGAGCCCTCACAGAAAAAGTCATTCACTCTTGTGTCCCTGGTTTCCCTCTGAACTCTGTGTTCACCCAGCCTGTTTCTGAGCATTTTTATTTCAGGCATGCAACCCAGTTTCAAGTCTCCAAACTTTATAGACTCCTACAATGTGGATCCACACAGTTCCTCCCAGGCTGGCCCCCTGCCCTGGTGAGCTGTCTGGGGACTGTGCAGTAGTTTGCAGTTTATGGCAACACTGTGCAGAAAGCCAGCATCTAGACTTGCTGCTTTCAGCTGGCTTCCCATCTCCTATGCCTGGGAACTCTGCATCACTGAGGTACCCCCATTCTTCTTGTAACCATGGGAATCCTGAAACCACACTTCCCCCATGGGATTCCGTTCCACTTCACCACCTGAGCACCTTTAAGTCCGGGATATCCCCCACAGTAGCAGACTTCTAAAAGTTCTGATTTTGTGCTCCATTGCCTGTAATACTTTTCAGTAGCCTCCTTAAGCAGTCTCCCTCCCCTCAACCATAACTTCCCTCATTGCCCTGGATTCACATCTCCATACTTCCTACCTTCCAACGAGTGATCATTTTTCTATTTGTAGAATTGTAGCAATTATTTTCTCAGATCTCTGATTGATTTCTCAGGTGCTCAGAATAATTTGATAACTATCTGGGTAAATTCCAGGCACCAAATGAAATTAGGCTTCCCTATTCTGCCATCTTAACTCTTTCTAGACTACAAATCTGCTTTTAAAGTACTTTATTTTATGAATAAACATTAGCATGTCAAAATGTACCAGTGGGACCTGCCCTTTTAAAAGTGTCAGTGGATGTTTAGGTATAAAGACTTCCATTTTTCTTAACTCTGGAAGATGGAACTTAAAAAAAAAAAAGGTGGGGGCACCTGGGTGTATCAGTGGGTTAAGCACCTGCCTTTGGCTCAGATCATGGTGTCAGGGTCCTGGGATTGAGCCCCAAGCCCAGCATGGGGCTCTCTGCTCTGCAGGGAGCCTGCTTCCCCCTCTCTCTCTGCCTGCCTCTCTGCCTACTTGTGATCTCTCTCTTTCTCTGTCAAATAAATAAATAAAATCTTTTTATTAAAAAAAAACAAGGCAGATTCAAATGAAATGCTCAGATTTCTATTCAGATCAAGTTCCTTTTGTGATCTACTACTTGTCCTAAAAACCTGTGGTCCAAAACATAAGAAAGAGGAAACAAAATGTAAACTCAAGTGACTGATATATTTTTAAAGATTTTACTTAGTTTTTTGAGAGACAGAGAGCCACAAGCGAGGGGGGTGGTGAAGGGAGACAGAGAAGCAGGATCCTAACTGAGCAGGAGACCAATGAAGAACTAGATCCCAGGACCCTAGAATCATGACCTGAGCCAAAGGCAAGTGCTTAACCACCAGAGTCACCCAGGTGCCCCAAGTGACCAAATTTTATAGTAAAAATTCATACCAAAGATTTTACATTGTCTGTGTTTGAAACACAGATTAAGATAATGATTTCCAAAATAAGTAACTTTTTTCGCCCCCACAAAAAGCCCCATGATCCAATCCACTGATATATTATACCTCTGAGGCTGGGTCTCTGATTATTCACAGTGTTCAGTTTTTTCATGTGATTTAACAAGAATGATACCTTAATGGACTCATCAGGTATGAACACACTCTATTTGGGTAATAGCACAAGTGCCTCACTGTGAAGCAGTAGTAATGGCCATGTTGGGTGAATTTAGAAAGGGCTTCTATGTATGCTACAAAATCCTCCAGACCACTTGAGTCAAGATAGGGGCCAGATGTTTATATCAGTGTTAGACAGAACATGCCCATCTGGCCTCGAGGTGAGGTGAGGTGAGGGAGGTTGGTAAGTTTTGTTACTCTGGTAGCAGAATTTCCCTGTGACCAGTGAAAACAGAGAGTGCAGCAGCCTACCAACCCAAGTGGGGGCTATGATAAATGATTTATGCCACACAATTACTGGGTCCAATTCAGGGTTTCCCAATAAATACCTGGTGGTGGGACCAGTCATTGGACAACCAGTTGCTATTTTTTAATGTGAGGGAATGGCTACATCATTCCAGTGGCAGCCATCTCATAACTCTTGTATGATTGGTTTGGCTTGGTTTAGAGTGATTTTTCTGTTCCAAACATACTGAAGCCTGGTGATCAAATGTCTATAACCCAGGGAAGCCACATAAAACCATCCCAATTGTGAGTATTGCCACTCATGGCTTTGATGGTAGTATTTTGGGGACCCTCTGATTAGTAGTTTAATGGGCTACCTCTGTAGTTTGATTGACAGAAAAAGAATGCTCATGCCCAGAGTTACTCATAGTGTGCCACAGGTCAGTATTCTGGATCAGTATTGGCAGTTTCAGGTGAATTAAGTGTTCTAGACCTACCTAGCTTGTTCTTCCCTAGAGTACTGTTTCAATGGCTTCCAATCTCTTCCTTGGAGTCGTGATACCCACCAGAGCGATCTTGATGAAGTAAGAAGGGCAGTGGTCCACATATACAATAGTTTGATTAATTTCTTTGCTGAGCATATGAATGGGCCCACTGAAGAAACATATTTCCATCTGATGCCCATTCCATGACCAAATGCCACAGGAGAAACAGAATTGTTAAGGTCAAAAAGACAGATCTTTAGTAAGGAATTGTATGGGAAGTTCTACAGAATTACACTTGTGGCATGATCCTTAGATGTTAATATGGCTGAAGCTTTAGAAACTTGACGTGCTTGTGCATACCATACATGTTGGCTCAAAGAAACAGCACTGCCAGGCATGAGGAGATGAACTGGGAGAAGGATATGACAGACCAGAACTCTCAATGTCTTCCTTCCTCCCTTCTTTCCTTCCTTCTTTCCTTCCTTCTCTCCCTCTATCTTTCTTTCTTTCCTTTCTATCAATTAAACACTTTCTTTATTATAGTCATTTTTGCAAGAAAATTCCTTCATGTGGCATTTAAGGACTTTGGCGACAGCCTGCTGCTGGTGAAATATGTACCATTTGTGATCAATTTTAGTAAGATGGCAAAAATATATATATCATGATTATATTCTATGAGGAACAAATTCCCTAGCTCCATGATAATTCATAAAGTCCTTTATACCTAAAGAAAAATTAATGATGATATAGATTTCATTTTTCTTTCATAGCCTTCATAAAGGATGAATCATTTAAGGAATATGCTTGCATAAATACATATTTCCGTATTTGATTATTCTTAAAACATGTTGAAATTTTTAGAAAACACAATCCATGCAACTGGCAAACCTTTGTGCCTAGGTTATTGAGAGAAGCTGGGAAGATTTAATTCAACTTTCAAAAGCAGCAGCCTTCCTCTGCAGCAGTTGAGAAAAATTAATTCAATCAGTATGTATTCAGATGTCACTCTGACCCACTCTGAACTTGAGATGTGCAGTGAGAACATAATGGGTGAGGAGCTTGCTCTTATGAAGTTCACATTCATTTTTTAAATTTATTTTTTATTTTTTGTTATGTTAAGTTAGCCGCCACATGGTACATCATTAGTTTTTTGATGTAATGTTCAATGAGTCACTAGTTGCGTATGACACGCAGTGATCATCACAACATGTGCTCTCCTTAATACCTATCACATGGCTACACAATTCAGTCACTGCCGTCTCCCCTGAAACCCTCAGTTTGTTTATCAGAGTCCATAGTCTCACATGGTTTGTCTCCCTCTCTGATTTTGACCCCTTCAGTTTTCCCTACTTCCCCTACTGTCATCCATTCTATTCCTTATGTTCCACATAAGAGGGAAACCATATGATCATTGTCTTTCTCTGACTGTCTTATTTCACTTAACATAATCCCCTCCAGTTCCATCCATGTCGATGCAAATGGTGGGTACTCATCCTTTCTGATGGCTGAGTAATAATATCCCATTGTGTATGTGAACCACATCATCTTTATCCATTCATCTGTTGAAGGGCATCTTGGCTCTTTCCACAGTTTGGCTGTTATGGATATTGCTGCTATGAACATTGGATTGCATGTGCCCTTGTTTTCACTACATCTGTATCTTTGGGGTAAATACCTAGCTGTGTAATTGCTGAATCATAGGGTAGCACTGTTTGTAAATTTTTGAGGAAATCCATACTGTCTCCAGAGTGGCTGAACCAGCTTGCATTCCCACCAACAGATTAAGAGGGTTCACCTTTCTCCATATCTTTGCCAATACTCACTGTTTCCCGTCTTGTTAATTTTGGAATTCTAACTAGTGTAGGGTGGGGTTTCATTGTGGTTTTGATTTGAATTTCTCTGATGGTTAGTGATGCTGAATATTTTTTCGTGTGTCTGTTATCCATTTGTATGTCTTCTCTGGAGAAGCGTCTGTTCATATCTTCTGCCCATTTCTTTACTTCATTATTTGTTTTTTGGGTGTTGAGTTTGAGAAGTTCTTTATAGATCTTGATACCAGCCCATTATCTGTAAATGTCATTTGTGAATATCTTCTCCCATTGGTTAGGATCTTGTTGGCTATTTTGGCATCTATGTTCATTAGGGATATTGGTCTTTAATTCTTTTTGATTGCATCTTTGCCTGGTTTTGGGATCAGGGTAATGCTGGCCTTACAGATTGAGTTTGGAAGTTTTACTTGTGTTTCTATTTTTTGAAACAGCTTCAGAAAAATTGGCATTATATCTTCTTTAAATGGTTTGTAAGATTCTCCTGGGAAGCCATCTGGCCCTGGACTCTAGTTTTTTTGGGAGCTTGTTGATTATTGCTTCGATTTCATTACTGGTATTGTTCTATTCAGATTGACTATTTCCTCCTGTTTCAGGTTTGGTAGTTTATAAGTTTCCAGGAATGAATCAATTATTTCCAAGTTGCTTAATTTATTGGCATATAATTGCTGGTAATACTTTCCAAAAATTATTTCTATTTCCTTGGTGTTAGTCATGATCTCTCCCCTTTCATTCATGATTTTATTAATTTGGGTCCCTTCTCTTTTCTTTTGGATAAGTCTGGCCAGATTTTTATTGATCTTATTAATTCTTTCAAAGAGCCACCTTCCAGTTCTGTTGATTTGCTCTAGCATTTTTCTGGTCTCTGTTTCATTGATCTCTGCTCTAACCTTTAGTATGTCTCTTCTCCTGTACAGCTTAAGTTGTATTTCTTTCTTGTTCTTTCTCCAGTTCCTTCAGGTGTAAGGCTAGTTTGTGCATTCTAGATGTTTCTATTTCATTGAATGAGGTTTGGATGGCTATGTATTTTCACCATAGGACCACCTTTGCAATATCCCATATGTTTTCATTCTCATTAGTTTCCATGAATTGTTTAAGCTCTTCTTTAATTTCCTTGTTGAACCAATCATTCTTTACCAGGATGCAATTTAATCTCAAAGTGTTTGAATCCCTTCCAAATTTTTTCTTGTGGTTGAGTTCCAGTTTTAAAACATTGTGGTCTGAGAATATGCAGAGAATGTTCTCAAAACTTTGGTATCAGTTGAGACCTGATTTGTGACCTAATATGTGGTCTATTCTGGAGAAAGTTCCAAGTGCATTCGAGAAGCATGAGTATTCTGTTGGTTTAGTGAAGAATGCTTTATATATATCTATGAAGTCCATCTGGTGCAGTGTGTCATTCAAAGCTCTTGTCTCTTTGTTGATTTGCTTAGATGATCTATTTCTGAGAGAGGAGTGTTGAGGTCTCCTGCTATTAATGTATTATTATCAATATGATTACTTTGATTACCAGTTGGTTTATGTAGTTGGCTGCTCCCATGTTGGGGGCATAGATATTTACAATTATTAGATCTTCTTGTTTGATAGACCCTTTAAGGATGATACAGTGTCCATCTACATCTCTTACTAGTCTTCTTTTTCTCATTCATAACTTTTTAAAAAATTTTTAATTCATTTTTTAAATTACGTCGTTAGCCACTGTATAGTACATCGATAGTTTTTGATGTAGTGTTCAATGATTCATTAGTTATGTAGAACATCCAGAGTTCATAACAACACGTGCCCTTCTTAATACCCACCACCCTGTTACCCCCTGCCCCTACCCCCATTCCCTCTGAAAACCTCAGTTTATTTCCTGGGGTCCATAGTCTCTCACGGTTTGTCTCCCTCTCTGATTTATCCCCCTTCAAATTTCCCTCCTTCCCCTATGGTCCTCCATGCTATTGCTTATGTTCCACATATGAATGAAATCATATAATAATTGTTTTGGCTACTTGATTTATTTCACTAAGCATGATGCCCTTCAGTTCCAGCCATGCCATTACAAATAGTGGGTAGTCATCCTTTCTGATGGCTGAATAATATTCTAATGAATATATGGACCATATCTTCTTTACTCCTTCAATTGCTAAAAGGCATCTCAGCTCCTTCTGCAGTTTGCCTCTTGGGGACATTGCTGCTATGAACATTGGGGTTCAGGTGCCACTTTGTTTCACTACATCTGTATCTTTAGAGTGACTATCCAGCAGTACAATTGCTTGGTCTTAGGATAGCTATATTTTTAACATATTAGGAACCTTCATACTGTTTTTCAGAGTGGCTGTACCACCCTGAATTCCCACCAGTTGTGTAAGATGGTTCCCCTTTCTCCGCATCCTCACCAACATCTGCTGTTTTCTGTTTTGCTAATTTTTCCTGTTCTAACTGGTGTAAAGTGGTATCTCATTGTGGTTTTGATTTGTATTTCCCTGATGGCTAGTGATGTAGAACACTTTTTCATGTGCCTGTTAGCCATTTGTGTGTCTTCTTTGGAGAAATATCTGTTCCTGTGTTCTGCCCATTATTTTGATTGATTTTTGGGGGGGGGGGTGTTGAGTTTGAGAAGCTCTTTATAGATTTTGGATATCAGCTGGTTATCTGCAAATATCTTCTCCCATTCCATGGGTTGCCTTTTAGATTTGTTGACTGTTTCTTCTGCTGTGCAGAAGCTTTTTATCTTGATGAAGTCCCAAAAGGTCATTTTCACTTTTGTTTCCCTTGCCTTTGAAGGCATTTCGTGAAAGAAGTTGCTGTGGCTGATGTCAGAGTTTACTTCCTATTTTCTACTCCAGGATTTTGATGGATAACTGCCTCACATTGAGGTCTTTCATTCATTTTGAGTTTATCTTTGTGTCTAGTGTAAGAGAATGGTTCAGTTTCATTCTTCTGCTTATAGCTGTCCAATTTTCCCAGCACCATTTATGTCCTTTTTCCACTGGATATTTTTTCCTGCTTTGTGGAAAATTATTTGACCATAGAGTTGAGGGTTCATAGCTGGGCTCTCTATTCTTCTCCATTGATCTCTGTGTCTGTTTTTGCACTAATACCATCTCTCTTGGTGATCACAGCTTTGTATCATAGCTTGAATTCAGGCAACGTTATGCCCCAACATTGTTTTTCTTTTTCAACACTCTTGGCGATTCAGGGTCTTTTCTGGTTGATTACAAATTTTAGGATTGTTTGATCCAGGACTTTGAAAAATTCCACTGATATTCTGATTGGGGTGGTGTTAGAAGTATAACTTCTTCTGGGCAGCATAGACATTTTAACAACGTTTATTCTTCCAATCCACGAACATGGAATGTTTTCCCATCTCTTTATTTCTTCAATTTCTTTAGAAAGTTTTCTGTAGTTTCTAGAGTATAGATCATTTACCTCTTTGGTTCCATTTATTCCTAGGTATTTTATAGCTTTTTATGCTGTTGTAATTGAATCCATTCCCTAATTTCTCTTTCTACAGGTACATTTTTAGTGTATAGAAATGCAACTGATTTCTGTGCATTGGTTTTGTATCCTGCCATATTACTGAATTGCTGTATGAGTTCTACTAATTTGGGGGTGGAGTCCTTTAGGTTTACCATATAAAGTATCATATCATTTGCAAAGACAGAAAGTTTGACTTCTTCTTTGCCAATTTGAGTGCCTTTTATTTCTTTTTGTTGTCTCACTGCTGATGCTAGAACTTCTAGTACTATGTTGAACAGAGGTGGTGAGAGTGGGCATCCTTATGGTGTTCCTGATCTTAAGGGAAATGTTCTCAGCTTTTCCCCATTGAGAATGATATTCACTGTGGGCTTTCCATAGTATTTTGTTTTGTTTGTTTTGTTTTTTAATGAATTTGAGGAAAGTTTCCTCTATCCCTATACTCTGAGTAGTTTTAATTGGAAAGTATGCTGTATTTTGTCAAATGCTTTTTCTGCATCAATTGAGAAGATCATGTGGTTCTTATCCCTTCTCTTCTTAATGTGTTCTATCACACTGATTAGTTTGTGAATGTCAAACCACTCTTCCATCCCAGGAATAAATCCTACCTGGTCATGATGAAAAGTCCTTTTAATATATTGCTGGATGTTGTTGAGAATTTTGGCATTCATATTCATCAGGGATATTTGTCTGTAATTCTCCTTTTATGTTGGGGTCTTTGTATGGTTTGGGGATCAAGGTAATGTTGACCTCATAGAATGAGTTGGACGTTTTCCTTGTGTTTCTATTTTGAGAAAGCTTAAGAAGAATAGGTATTATTTCTTCTTTAAATGTTTGATAGAATTCCTCTGGGAATCCATCAGTCACTGCACTCTTTCTTTTTGAGAAGTTGTTGATTTTTGCTTCAATTTCATTACTGGTTATTGGTCTATTCAGATTGTCTATTTCCTCCTGCTTCAGGTTTGTTAGTTTATTAGGTACCAGGGAGGAATCCATTATTTCCAGGTTGCTTAATTTACTGGCATATAGTTGTTGATAATAATTTTTAATAATTGTTTCTATTTCTTTGGTGTTAGTTGTGATCTCTCTACTTTCCTTCATAATCTTAATTTGGGTTCTTTCTCTTTTCTTTTGGATAAGTCTGGCCAGTGGTTTATTGATAGTAATAACTCTTTCAAAGGACCAGCTTCTAGTTTCATTGATGTGCTCTGTTGTATTTCTGGTCCCTAATTCATGGATATCTGCTCTAATCTTTATTATTTCTCTTCTCCTGCTTGGCTTAGACTTTATTTATTGTTCTTTGTCCAGGCATTTAAGGTGTAAAGCTAGCTGTTAGCTTGTGTATTTGGGATTTTTCTATTTTTATTGAGTGAGTCTTGGATGACTATGTATATCCCCCTTAGGTCTGGCTTTGCAGTATTCCATAGTTTTTGCACCAATGTGTTTTTGTTCTCATTGGTTTCCATGAATTAACTTCTTCCTTGTTTTCTTGGTTGACCCAAACATTCTTAAGCAGAATGGTCTTTAGCTTCCGAGTGTTTGAATTCCTTCCAATTTTTTTTTCTTGTGATTGAGTTCTAGATTCTGAGCATTGCAGTCTGAGAATATGCAGGGTATATTCTCAATCTTTTGGTATCATTTGAGACCTGATTTGTGACCCAGTGTGTGGTCTATTCTGGAGAAATTTCCATGTGCATTCCAGTAGAGTGAGTACTATGTTGTTTTAGGATAGAATGTTCTGTATATATCTATGAGATCCATCTCATCCAGTGTGTCATTCAAAGCTCTTGTTTCTTTGTTGATCTGCTTAGATGATCTGTCTATTTCTGAGAGTGGAGTGGTAAGCTCTCCTACTATTAAAGTATTATTATCAATATTTATCTTTATTTTGGTTAACTGTTTCTTTGTAGGTTGTTCCTTTGTTGTGGACATAGATATTTACAATTTTTAGATCTTATTGTTGGATAGACCCTTTAAGAATGATGTAGTGTCCTTCTGTATGTCTTACTACAGTCTTTAGCTTAAAATCTAATTTGTCTGCTATGTAAACTTCTACCCCATCTTTCTTTTGAGGTCTGTTGGCATGAAAGATGGTTCTCCATCTTTCACTTTCAGTCTGGGTGTATCTTTAGGTTCAAAATGAGTCTCTTGTAGACAGCATATGGATGTGTCCTGTGTTTTTATCTAATCTTCAAACCTGTGCTGTTTCATGGGAGCAATTATGCTAGTCACACTGAAAGTCATTATTGAAAGATGCTTTTATTGCCATCATGTGGCCTGTGAAGTCCTTGTTTCTAGAGATTGTCTCTGTAAATTTCTGCTGTATTACTCTTGGGGTCTTTCTTTTTTTTTAATAGAACATCCATTATTATTTCTTGCAGGGCCGGCTTGGTAGTCACCTATTCTTTCTGTTTCTGCCTGTCTTGGAAACTCCTTGTCTCTCCACCCTTTCTCAATGACAGCCTTGCTGGATAAAGTATCCTTAACTGTGTTTTCTTCTCATTTATACACTGAATATATCTTCCAGGTTTTCTACCCTGTCAGGTCTCTGTGGACAGGTCTAATATTATTCTGATGTTCCTCCCTCCATACCGAAGAAGTCTCTCCCCTCCATTCACTTTCAAGATTGTTTCCTTGGAGGAGTCAAGATGGCAGAAGAGTAGCAGGCTGAGATGACATCAGGTAGCAGGAATTCTGCTAGATAGTTATCAACCCATTCCGAACATATACAAATCCAACAGGAGACCAAAGAGAAGAACAGGAATTATAGAAACAGAAAATTGACCACTTTCTGAAAGTATTTTATTCCCTTTCATATATTCTTATCTGGATAAAATGACAAGGTAAAAAAAAACTCACACACACACACACACAAAGAATAGGAGGTAGTACCAAAGGCTAGGGACCTAATCAATATGGATGTTGGTAATAGGTCAGATATATAGTTCAGAATGATGATTCTCAAGGTGCTAGATGGGCTAAAAAAAAGGATGGAAGATATTAGAGAGACCCTGTCTGGAGAAAGAAAAGCACTTTCTGGAGAAATAAGAGAACTAAAATCTAATGAAGCTGGAATAAAAACTGCTATTAATGAGGTGCAATAAAAGTGGAAGATCTTACTGCTAGGATAGTGAGGCAGAAGAGAGAATTAGTGATATAGAAGTCCAAATGACAGAGAATAAAGAAGCTGAACAAAAGAGAGACAAACAACTACTGCACCATGAGGGGAGGATTTGAGAGATAAGTGATACCACAGATGAAACAGTATTAGAATAATTGGGATTCCAGAAGAAGAAGAAAGAAAGAGAGGGGCAGAAGGTATATTGGAGAAACTTATTGTAGAGAATTTCCCTAATATGGCAAAGGGAGCAAGCATCAAAATACAGGAGGGGCAAAGAACCCCCCTCAAAATAAATAAGAATAGGTCCACACCCTGCCATCTAATAGTAAAACTTACAAGTCTTAGTGACAAACAGAAAATCCTGAAAGCAGTCCAGGACAAGAAGTCTGTAACATACAATGGTGAAAATATTAGATTAGTAGCAGACTTATCCACAGAGACCTGGCAGGCCAGAAAGAGCTGGCATGATATATTCAGAGCACTAAATGAAAAAAACATGCAGCCAAGAATACTATATCCGGCTAGGTTCTCATTGCAAATAGAAGAAGAGATGAAAAGCTTCCTGGACAAACAAAAACAGAAAGAGTTTGTAAACACCAAACCAGCTCTACAGGAAAATTTGAAAGGGGTCCTCTAAGCAAAGAGAGAACCTAAAACTAGTAGAACAAAAAGGAACAGAGAAAATATACAGTAACAGTCACCAGATAGGCAATACAGTGGCACTAAATTCATATCTATCAATAGTTACCCTGAATGCAAAAGGTCTAAATGCCACAATGAAAAAACACAATGTATCAGAATGGATTAAAAAACCAAAACCCATTAATATGCTGTCTATGAGATACTCATTTTTAGACCCAAAGACACCACCAGATTTAAAGTGAGGGGGTGGAAAACTATTTACCATGCTAATGGACATTGAAAGAAAGCTGGGGTGGAAATCCTTATATCAGATAAATTAGATTTTAAGCCAAAGACTATAATAAGAGATGAGGAAAGACATTATATCATACTCAAATTGTCTGTCCAACAAGAAGATCTAAAATTTTAAATATCTATGCCCCAGCATGGGAGCTCCCAACTACACAAACCAACTAATAACAAAATCAAAGAAACACATTGACAATTAGGGGACTTTAACACCTGCCTCACTGAAATGGACAGATCATCCAAGCAAAAGATCAACAAGGAAATAAAGGCCTTAAATGACACACTGGGCCAGATGGACATCACAGATACATTCGGAACATTCCATCCCAAAGCAACAGAATACACATTCTTCTCTAGTGCACATGGAACATTCTCCAGAACAGATCACATCCTGGGTTACAAATCAGGTCTCAACTGGTACCAAAAGATTGGGATCATTCCCTGCATATTTTCAGACCATGGTACTCTGAAGCTAAAACTCAATCACTAGAGAAAATTTGGAAAGAACCCAAATACATGGAGGCTAAAGAGCATCTTTCTGGGCACCTGGGTGGCTCAGTGGGTTAAAGCCTTTGCCTTTGGCTCAGATCATGATCCCAGGGTCCTGGGATCGAGCCCCGCATCGGGCTCTCTGCTCTGCGGGGAGCCTGCTTCCTCCTCTCTCTCTCTCTCTCTGCCTGCCTCTCTGCCTACTTGTGATCTCTGTCTGTCAAATAAATAAATTAATAAAAAAAAGCATCTTTCTAAAGAATGAATGGGTCAACCAGGAAATTAAAGAAGATTGAAAAAAATTCATGGAAATAAATGATAATGAAAACACAACAGTTCAAAATCTGTGGGATACAGCAAAGGCAGTCATGAGAGGAAAATATATAACAGTACAAGCCTTTCTCAAGAAATAAGAAAGGTATCTAATACACAATGTAACCCTACACCTAAAGGAAATGGAGAAAGAACAGCAAAGAATGCCTAAACCCAGCAGGAGAAGAGAAATAATAAAGATCAGAGCAGAAATCAATGAAATACAAACCAAAAAATCAATAGAACAAATCAATGAAACTAGGTGCTGTTTCTTTGAAAGAATAAGATTATTAATCCCCTGGCCAAGCTTATCAAAAAGAAAAGAGAAAGGACCCCAATAAATAAAATCATGAATGAAAGGGGAGAGATCACAACCAACACCAAAGAAATACAATTATAAGAACATATTATGAGCAACTATACGTCAGCAAATTTGACAATCTGCCAGAAATGGATGCACTCCTAGAGACATATAAACTACCAGACTGAGCAGGATGAAATAGAAAACTTGAACAGACCCATAACCAGTAAGGAGATTGAAGCAGTCATCAAAAATCTCCCAAAAAACAAGAGCCCAGGGCCAGACAGTTAACCACAGAAATTCTACCAAGCACTTAAAGAAGAATTAATGCCTATTTTCTTGAAACTGTTCCAAGAAATAGAAATGGAAGGAAAACTTCCAAACTCATATTATACGGCAAGCATTACCTTGATCCCAAAAGGAGACAGACCCCATCAAAAAAGAGAATCACAGACCAATATCCTTGATGAACACAGATGTGAAAATTCTCACCAAAATACTAGCCAATAGGGTCCAACAGTACATTAAAAGGATTATTCACCACGACCAAATGGGATTTATTGCAGGGCTGCAAGGATGGCTCAACTCCCACAAATCAATGTGATACAATACGTTAATAAAAGAAATAACAAGAACCATATGTTACTCTCAATAGATGCTGAAAAGGCATTTGACAAAATATAGCATCCTTTCTTGATCAAAACTCTTCAAGGTGTAAGGATAGAGGATACACACCTCAATATCATCAAAACCATCTATGAAAAACACACAGCGAATATCATTCTCAATGGAGAAAAACTGAGAGCATTTCCACTAAGGTCAGGAACACAGCAGGGATGTCCATTATCACCACTGCTATTCAACATAGTACTAGAAGTCCTAGCCTCAACAATCAGACAACAAAAAGAAATTAAAGTCATCCAAATCAACAAAGGAGAAGTCAAACAATCACTCTTTGCAGATACAATACTTTATGTGGAAAACCCAAAAGACTCCACTCCAAATCTGCTAGAAATTGTACAGGAATTCAGGAAAGTGTCAGAAATCAGTTGCATTTCTGTACTCCAACAAGACAGAAGAAGGAGAAATTAAGGAGTCAATCCCATTTACAACTGCACTCAAAACCATACGATACCTAGGAATAAACCTAACCAAAGAGGCAAAGAATCTATACTCAGAAAACTACAAAGTACTCACAAAGAAATGGAAAAAAAAAACGTTCCATGCTCATGGATTGGAAGAACAAATATTGTGAAAATGTCTATGCTACCTAAAGCAATCTACATATTTAATGAAATCCCTATCAAAATACCATCCATTTTTTCTGAAAGAAATGGAACAAATAATCCTAAAATTTATATAGAACCAGAAAGACCTCGAATAGCCAGAGGAATGTTGAAAAAGAAAGCGAAAGTTGGTGGCATCACAATTCCAGACTTCAAGCTCTATTACAAAGCTGTCATCATTATGGTGTGCCTGGGTGGCTCAGTAGGTTAAAACCTCTGCTTTCAGCTCAGACCATGATCCCAGGGTCCTGGGATCAAGCCCCACATCAGGCTTTCTGCTCCGCGGAGAGCCTGCTTCCTCCTCTCTCTCCCTTCCTGCCTCTCTTGCCTACTTGTAATCTCTGTCTGTCAAATAACTAAATAATATCTTAAAAAACAAAAACAAATCTGTCATCATCAAAACAGTATGGTACTGGCACAAACCCAGACACATAGATCAGTGGAACAGAATAGAGAGCCCAGAAATAAACCCTCAACTCTATGGTCAACTAATTTTGACAAAGCAGGAAATAATGCCCAATAGAAAAAAGACAGTCTCTTCAAAAGTGGTGTTGGTAAATTGGACAGCCACATGCAGAAAAATGAACTGGACCATTTCATTACACCACACACAAAAATAGACTCGAAATGCATGAAAGACCTCAATGTGAGAAAGGAATCCATCAAAATCCTTGAGAAGAACACAGGCAGCAACCTCTTCAACCTCAGCTGCAGCAACTTCTTCCTAGAAGCATCACCAAAGGCAAGGGAAGCAAGAGCAAAAATGAACTATTGGGACTTCATCGAGATCAAAAGCTTTTGCACAGCAAAAGAAACAGTCAACAAAACCAAAAGACAACTGACAGAATGGGAGAAGATATTTGCAAATGACATATCACATAAAAGGCTAGTGTCCAAAATCTATAAAGAACTTACCAAACTCAACCCCCAAAGAACACATAATCCAATCAAGAAATGGGCAGAGGACTTTCTGCAAAGAAGACATCAAGATGGACAACAGACACATGAAAAAGTGCTCCACATCACTTGGCGTCAGGAAAATACAAATCAAAACCACAATGAGATACCACCTCACACCAGTCAGAATGGCTAAAATTAACAAATCAGGAAATGACAGATGCTGTCGAGGATGTGGAGAAAGGGGAACCCTCCTACACTGTTGGTGTCTATGCAAGCTGGTGTAGCCACTCTGGAAAACAGCATGGCGGTTCCTGAAAAAGTTGAAAATAGAGCTACCCTATGACCCAGTAATCGCAATACTGGGTATTTACCCTAAAGATACAAATGTGTGATCCGAAGGGGCATGTGCACCCAAATGTTTATATCGAACCAGCAGCAATGTCCACAATAGCAAAACTATGGAGAGAACCATGATGTCCATCAACAGATCAATGGATAAAGAAGAGGTGGTATGTATATACAATGGAATACTATGCAGCCATCAAAAGAAATGAAATCTTGCCATGTTCATGACATGGATGGAACTAGAGGGTATTATGCTCAGGGAAATAAGTCAATCAGAGAAAGACAATCATCATATGATCTCCCTGATATGAAGAAGTGGAGAGGCAAAGTGGGGGATTTGGTGGGTAGGGAAGGGAAAAAATGACACAAGATGGGATTGGTGGGAGACAAATCATAAGAGACTCTTAATCTCACAAAACAAACTAAGGGTTGCCAGGGGGAGGCGGTAGGAAGAGGGTGGTTGGATTATGGACATTGGGGAAGGTATGTGCTATGGTGAGTGCTGTGAATTGTGTAAACCTGGTGATTCACAGACCTGTACCACTGGGGCTAATAATACATTATATGTTAATAAAAAGTAAATTATTAAAAAATAGATTGTTTCCTTGGAGGTAAGATTTCCCATTTGTACTATTATATATAGGAGTGTGGGTATGTTCTCATTGATCTTGGGAGGTGTCCTTTCTGCCTCTTGGACATGAATAGTTGTTTCCTTCCCCAGATTAAGGAAGTTATCAGCTAGGATTTGTTGAAATATATCTTCTAGTTCTCTATTTCTCCCCCCACCCAAGGGATCCCAATAATTGTGACATTGGAAGATTTTATACCATCATTATTCTCTCTCAGTCTGATCTCTTGGGCTTCAGCCTGCTTTTTCTATGACTCCTCAGTTTCTTTCTTTTCTATCATCTTATCTTCTAGCTTATTAATTGGTTCTTCTTCCTTATCTCCCTTAGCAGGCAGAGTATCCAGTTTAGACTGCATTTCATTCATAGCATTTTTATGTTTGGCCTGATTAGATCTCATTTCTGCTCTTAAAAATTCTATATTGTTGTTAGTATTTTTCTCCAGCCTAGCTATCACCTTGATAATTGTTACTCTGAAGTCTATTTCTGACATCTTGGTTATATCCATATCCATTACCTCTATGGTAGAGGCCACAGTCTCTGATTCTTTGTTGTTGTTGTTGTTGTTGTTGTTGTTGTTGTTGGGAGTTCCTCCTCCTAGTCATTCTGTTGAAGGGTGGTTGAGGGAATAGACAGATTCCGAAATATCAGCCATGGCCCAAGCAAGATGCTCCCATTTTATGGGGATCCTAAGGTTGTTGTCCTCTTTTTCCTCTATCTGTCTTCTGTGGAGGGACCTGTTGTGCTGTTTCTCAGGCAACCCTGCTTGGGCAGAGTTGTCATTCCCCCTGTCAGGAGGATGGGCTCATGGAAAATTTTTGTTCCAGCTTTTGTTCTCTGGTTGCTTTCCGCGCCTCTCCTGAGGCTCAGAGAAAAAGTGGTCGCACCCAAACCTCCATCCCAGAGCAGAGAAATTAGTCTGCTCTTCACTGAGCCCTCCAAGACACACAGCTTCTGCTTCTGTATGTGCCACTGAAACCCGAGTTACCTGCCATGGTGTGGGCCCACAGTGACTCTCCCAGAGGTCGACCCCAGGGCTTGGGCATGTCTCTGCCATTTGTTCTTCTAAAACCATGAATGGCCCTGGACTTGGGTGTGCTCAGCCACAGCTCCTGAGGCTTCTGAACACTGTTCTAACGTAGTTTTCAGGCCACTACCACTCTTCGAGGTTTTTCCTGGTGCTTGGTGCAGGACACTTTTGTTTATCACTTTCCAGGTGCCAGGTTATGGAGGCTCCCTCCTTCTTCTGTTTATCTTCCAGTATCTCCCCACAGATTCATAACGTTGCCCTTCCTACCTCATGATAGGCAGTGCTTTTTGTTTGTTTGTTTTGCTTTGTTTCTTGCTTATAGAGATCCAAATATACATTCTTACATATCAGGCTGATTTTGTGGGTGCTCAGAATGGTTTGGTATATATCCAGCTAAATTCAGGGGACCAGTTGAAACAGGGTCCCTTACTCCTCTGTCATCTTGCTTCCCTCCTTTATTCTTAATTAAAATTCAATTTAGCTAACATATAGTGTTATTAGTTCCAGGGGTAGTGTTTAGTGATTCATCAGTTGCATATAACACCCAGTGCTGATTACATCAAGTGATCTCCATAATGCCCATACCCAGTTACCTGTCCCTCGAGCAACACTGATTGTTTCCTGTAGTTAAAAGTCTCTTATAGTTTGCCTCCCTCTTTTTCCAGTCTTATTTTATTTACCATTCTCTTCCCCTATGTTCAGGCATTTTGTTTCCTAAATTCTGTATAAGAGTGAAATCTTATATTTGTCTTTCTCTGACATATTTTCATTGGCATTATATTCTCTAGTTCCATCCAAATGATTTCAAATGACAATATTTGATAGCGGAGAAATATTCTATCAGATACACCTCATCTTTATGCATTCATCTGTTGATGGACATCTGGGTTCTTTCCATATTTTGGCTATGTGGACATTGCTGTTACAAACATCAGAGACCATGTACCCCTTCAAATCACTATGTTTGTAGCCTTTGGATGAATACCTACTTGTGCAATTCAATTACTGGGTCCTAGGGGAGTTCTATTTTTAACACTTTAAAAAAATATTTTATCTATTCATTTGACAGAGAGAGAGAACAAACACAAATAGTCAGAGCCTCAGGCAGAGGGTCAGGGAGTATCAGGCTCCCTGCTGAGGAGAGAGCCTGATGCTGTACTTGATCCCAGGTCCCTAGGATCATGACCTGAGCCAAAGGCAGACACTTAACCAACTGAACCACTCAGGTGACCCTATTTTTAATTTTTTGAAGAATCTTCATATTCTCCCTCAGAGTGGTTGCACCACTTTGCATTCTCATCAACAGTGAAAGAGATTTCTCCTTTCTCTGCACCCTCACAAACATCTGTTGTTTCTGAGTTATTAATTTCAGCCATTATGAATGGTGGGAGGTAGTATCTCGTTGTGCTTTTGATTTGGATTTCCCTGATGCCAAGTGATGTTCATGTAGTTTTTCATATGTTTGTTAGGAATTGTATGTCTTTTTAGAGAAGTGTCCATGTCTTCTGCTTTGCTTGACTGGATTTTTTTTTTTTTGGTGCATCGAGTTTGATACTCTATAAAATTGAAAACTAGCCGAATATCTGATGAGTCATTGCAAATATCTTCTCCCATTCCATAGATTGCCTTTGAATTTCATTGATTATTCCATTTGCTGTGCAAAAGCGTTTTCTCTTGAAGAAGTCTCATTAGTTCATATTTGCTTTTGTTTCCATTTCCCCTGGGAACATGTCTTGCAAGAAGTTGCTGCGGCCAAGGTCGAAGAGGTTGCAGCTTGTGGTCTTTAGAATTTTGAAGGACTCCTGTTTCACATTTAGGTCGTATATTCATGTTGAGTTTATTTTGCATGCTCTAAGAAAGTGGTCCAGTTTCATTTTTCTGCATGGGGCTGTCCAATTCTCCCAGCACCATTTATTGAAGAGACATTTTTCTAGAAAGAAGAGGCATATTCTTTCCTGCTTTGTGGAAGATTAGTTGACCACACAATTGAGGGCCTATTTCTGTTTTTTTTTCTTCTTGTTTCATTGATCTATATGTCTGTTATTTATTTTTTTTCCAATATCATAATGTCTTTTGATTACAGTGTTTTAATAACCTTGATGTCCAGAATTGTGATGCCTCCAGCTTGGTTTGCTTTTTCTTTTTCAACATAACTTTTGCTATTTGGGGTCTTTTTTGGTTCTAAACAAATTTTAAGATTGTTTGTTCCAGTTCTGGGAAAAATGCTGATGGTATTTTGATAGGGATTGCGTTGAATGTGTAGATCATTTGGGTTACATAGACATTTTAGTAGTATTTTTTCCCCAATACATGAGCATGAACTGTTTTTTTCCCCATTTCTTTGTGTCTTCCTCTATTTGTTTTGTAAGTTTTCTATAGTTTTCAGAGTAAAAAATTTTATACAATTTGGTTGGGGTTCTTTCTTAGTATCTAATGGATTTTTGTGCAACTGTAAATGGGATTGATTCCTTCACTTTCTTTTCTGTTGTTTCATTGTTAGTGTAGAGAAATGCACAGTCTTCTGTGCATTGATTTTATATACTGTGACTTTGCTGAATTCCTAGCAATTACTTGGTGGAGACTTGTGGGTACTCTAGATAGACTATCACGTTTTCTGCAAAGAATGAATGACTTCTTCTTTACTGTTTTGGATGACTTATTTCTTTCTGTTGTCTGATTACTGATGCAAAAACTTCCAGTACTATGTTGAAAAACGATGGGAAGGGGAGGAGGGGCAAGATGGTGGAGAGTAGAAGACTCTGTTTCAGTGGTCCCCTAAGGTAAGCTAAATATCTACCAGAACACTCATGAAATCTGCCTTAGATGTAAGATTATACACTTCTGGATCTCTATGGGGGCAGAAGACATCACTGGAGAGGTAAAGTGGAGTTGGAACGCTCAGAATGTTATCGGAAGATAAACAGAAGGGGTGGGAGCCACAAGAAGTGACCCATTGGAAAGTAATACCCCAATACAAAAGTGCCCTGTGATTGGGGGCAAGACATATTCAGGGCACTAAATGAGAAGAACATGCAGCCAAGAATACTTTATCCAGCAAGGCTGATGTTCAGAATGGATGGAGAAATAAAGAGCTTCCAAGACCAGCAAGGTTTAAAACAGTATGTGACCACCAAACCAATACTACAAGAAATATTAAGGGGGGTTCTATAAAAGAAGAAAGAACCCAAGAGTGACATAGAACAGAAATTTACAGAGAAAATCTATAGAAACAAGGACTTCACAGGCAACATGTTGTCCATAAAAAAAGTGTCTTTCAATAATCACTCTCAAAGTGATGGCCTAAATGCTCCCATGAAAAGGCACAGGGTTGCAGACTGGATAAAACAACAGGACCCATCCATATGCTGTCTACAAGAGACCCATTTGGAACCTTATGATACATCCAGACTAAAATGTGAAGGGATGGAGAAGCCTCTTTCATGTCAATGGGCCTCAAAAGAAAACTGGGGAAGCGATTCTCATATCAGATAAATTAGATTTCAAACTAAAGTCTGTAGTCAGAGATAGAGAAGGGCACTACATCATTCTCAAAGGGTCTATCCACCAAGAAGAACTAACAATTGTAAATATTTATGTCTCCACAATGGGAGCAGCTACTTTCATAAGCCAGCTGTTAATCAAAATAGTCATATTTATATGAAAAACCATGGCGAGAGTGGATATCTCTGTTGTGTTCCTGAACTTAGGGGAAAATTGCTGTTTCTTCTTATCGAGGATGATATTCACTGTGGGTCCTTCATATATAGCTTTTATGGTTTTGAAGTAAGTTCCTCTATCCCTATGTTGTGGAGGTCTTTTATCAAGAAAGGACGCTTTATTTTTTCAAATGATTTTTCTGCATCTAATGAGAGGATCATATGGCTCTTGTAGTTTCTTTTATTCATGTTTTCTATCACATTGATTAATTTGCAGATATTGAGCCATCCCTATAGGCTAGGAATAAATCCCATCTGGTGGTGGTGAATAATCTTTTCAATGTACTGGTTGATCCTATTACGTAGTATCTCGGTAAGAAATTTTATATTCATTTCATCATGGATATTGGTTTGTGATTCCCTTCTTTAGTGAGATATCTTTGGTTTTGGGATCAGGTAACGGTGGACTCATAGAATGAGTTTTGAAATTTTCCTTCCATTTCTATTTTTTGAACATTTTCAGAAGAATAGGTATAAATACTTCTTTATTTTTTATTTTTTAAAATTTAAACTCAATTAACTGATACATAGTGCATCATTAGTTTTTAATGTAACATTCAATTATTCACCAGTTTCTTGTTCCACCCAGTGCTCATCATATCACATGCCCTCCTTACTGCTCATCACCCAGTTACCCCATCCCCCCAACCACTTCCCTTTCCACACCCCTCAGTTTGTTTCCAAGAGTCAAGAGTCTTTCATGGTTTCTCTCCCTCTCTGATTGCTTCCCCTTCATTTTTCCTCCCCTCCCCCTATTTTCCTCTGCTCTATGCCTTATTTTCAACATATGAGTGAAACCATATGATAATTGTCTTTCTATGATTGACTTATTTCACTTAGCATAATCTCCTCTAGTTCCATTGATGTTGATGCAAATGATAGGTATTCATCCTTTGTGATAGCTGAGTAATATTTCATTTTATATATGAACCATGTCTTTATCCATTCATCTGCTGAAGGATATCTTGACTCTACAGTTTGGCTATTGTGGCTATTGCTACTATGAACATTGAGGTGGAGATGCCACTTTGTTTCACTACATCTGTATATTTGGAGTAAATACCCAGTAGTACAATTGTTGGGTTGTAGGGTAGCTCCATTTTTAACTTCTTGAGGAACCTCCATACTGTTTTCCAGAATGGCTGTTTCCAGAATGGCTGCACCAACTTGCATTTCCACCACATCCTTGCCAACACTCGTTTCCTGTCTTGTTAATTTTAGCCATAATAACTTGTGAGGTGGTATTTCATTGTGGTTTTGATGTGTATTTATATGATGGCAAGTGATGTGGAGCATTTTTAATGTGTGGAGCATTTTTCATTTGTATGTCTATTATGGAGAAGTGTCTGTTCATATCTTCTGTCCATTTCTTGACTGCTTTATTTGTTTTTGAAGGGTTCAGTTTGAGAAGTTCTTTATAGATCTTGGATACCAGCCCTTTATCTGTAATGTCATTTGCAAATATCTTCTCTGATTTCATAGGTTACCTTTAGTTTTGTTGATTGTTTCCTTTGCTGTGCAGAAGCTTTCATCTTGATCAAGTCCCAATAGTTCATTTTTGCTTTTGTTTCCCTTGCCTTTAGAGATGTGTCTTGCAAAAAGTTGCTGTGGCTGAGATCACAGAGATTGGTGTCTATGTTCTCCTCTGGGATTTTCATGGAATTCTTTCTCACATTTGGGTGTTTCATCCATTTGACTTTATATTTGTGCATTGCGCAAGACAATGGCTCAGTTCCATTCTTCAGAATGTGGCTGTCCAATTTTCCCAACTTCATTTCTTGAAGAGATTGCCTTTTGTCTGTTTGATATTTTTTCCTGCTTTGTTGAAGATTAGTTAACTACAAAGGTGAGAGTCTATTTCGGGGATCTCTATTCTGTTCCTTTGTTCTATGTGTTTGCTTTTGTATCAGTACCATCCTGTCGTGATGATCACAGCTTTGTAATATAGGTTGAATTCAGGCATCGTGATGCTTCCATCTTTGGTGGTCTTCTTCAAAATTCCCCTGGTGACTAGTGATCTTTTCTGGTCCATACAATTTTAGGATACTATGTTGCAGCTCTGTGAAAAATGTGAAAAATGTCATTCGCATTTTGATAGGTATTGTATTGAATGTGTAGATTGTTCTGGGTAGCATGACATTTTAACAATGTTCATTCTTCCAATCCATGAGAATGGGATTTTTTCCCCCAACTCCTGGTATCTTTCTTAATTTCTCTCATATGTGTTTCGTAATTTCTAGAATATAGATCCTTTACCTCTTTGGTTAGGTTTATTCCTGTGTGTCTTATGGTTTGGGATGCAATTGCAAAGGGAATATATTCCTTAATTTCTCTTTCTTCAGTGACATTGTTAGTGTATAGAAACACAACTGATTTCTGTGCATTGATTTTGTATCCTGCCACATTGCTGAATAACTCTATTGGTTCTAGCAATTTGGTGTTTTAATAAAAAAAAGGACACTGTATTTTGTCAAATGCTTTTTCTGCATCCACTGAACTGACCATATGGTTTCCTTTGCATTGATTGTGATCTCTGCCCTTTCATTCATGATTTTATTAATTTTGGTCCACCTTCTTTTATTTTTGATAATTGTGGTCATAGGCTATAAATTCTTTCAAAGAAACAGCTTCTAGTTTCATTGATCTGTTCTACTGTTCTTCAAGTTTCTATTTCATTGATTTCTGCTCTAATCTTTATTATATCTCTTCTCCTCTTTGGTTGAGGCTTTACTTGCTGGTCTTTCTCCAGGTCCTTTAGGTGTAAGGGTAGCTTTTGTATTTGGAATTTTTCTAATTTCTAAAATATTTTATTTATTTATTTATTTTAAAATTTTTATTTATTTTTTAAATTTCTTTTCACTGTTCCAGAATTCGTTGTTTATGCACCACACCCAGTGCTCATTGCAATATGTGCCCTCCATAATACCCACCACCTGGCTCACCCAACCTCCCACACCCCACCCCTCCAAAACCCTCAGATTGTTTTTCCGAGTACACAGTCTCTCATGGTTCAGCTCCCCCTCCAATTTTCCCCAACTCCCTTCTCCACTCCATATCCCCATGTCCTCTGTGTTATTCCTTATGCTCCACAAATAAGCGAAACCATATGATAATTAACTCTCCCCACTTGACTTATTTCACTCAGCATTATCTCCTCCAGTCCCATCCATGTTGATTCAAAACTAGGGTATTCATCCTTTCTGATGGAGGCATAGTGGTCCATAGTATATATGGACCACATCTTCCTTATCCATTTGTCCGTTGAAGGGCATCTTGGTTGTTTCCATGGTTTGGCGACAGTGGCCACTGCTGCTATGAACACTGGGGTACAGATGGCCCTTCTTTTCACTACATCTGTATCTTTGGGATAAATACTCAGTAATGCAATTGCAGGGTCATAGTTAAGCTCTATTTTTATTTTTTTATTTTTATAAAGATTTTATTTATTTATTTGACAGACAGAGATTACAAACAGGCAGAGAGACGGGCAGAGAGAGGGGAGGGAAGCAGTCTCCCTGCTGAGCAGAGAGCCCAATGTGGGACTCGATCCCAGGACCCTGGGATCATGACCTGAGCCAAAGGCAGAGGTTTTAATGCACTGAGCCACCCAGGAACCCCTGTTAAGCTCTATTTTTAATTTCTTGAGGAATCTCCACACCGTTTTCCAAAGTGGCTGCACCAACTTGCATTCCCACCAACAATGTAAGAGGGTTCCTCAAATTTCTTCTTGTGGTTGAGTTCCAGTTTCAAAGCATTGTGGGCTGAAAATATGCAGAGAATAATCTCAATCTTTTGGTATCAGTTCATACCAGATTTTTGACCGAGTACATGACCTATTCTGGAGAAAGTTCCGTGTGCACTCCAGAAAAATCAGTATTCTGTTGATTTAGGGTGAAATGTTCTGTATATATATATGAAGTTCATCTGGTCCAATGTATCATTCAAAGCTCTTGTTTCTTTGTTGACGTTCTGCATAGATGATCTGTTCATTGCTATGAGTGGGGTGTTGAAGTCCCCTACTATTAACAAATTATTATCAATGTGTTTCTTTACTTTGGCTATTAATTGGTTTATATATTTGCCTGCTCCTATGTTGGGAGCATTGATATTTACAATTGGTATATCTTCTTGTTGGACAGACAATTTAAGTATGATGTAGTGTCCTTCTATATCTCGTACTACATTCTTTGGTTTAAAATCTAATTTGTCTTATTTGAGGATTGCTATCACAGCTTTCTTTTGAGGTTGATACATATAAATTGTTCTCCAAGCTTTAACAGGTCTAAAGTGCATCTCTTGTAGACAATATATGTTTGGGTCTTGCTTTTTTTTTTTTCCCCAATCTGATACCCTGTGTCCTTTTGTTGGAGCATTTAGCCCATCCACATTCAGAGTAACTACTGAAATATATGAATTTAGTGCCATTTTATTGCTTGTAAAGTCCCTGCTTCTGTAGATTGTCTCTGTTATTTTCTGATCTACATTACCACTGGGGACTCTCTCTTCACTTATAGTTTCCCCCTCGATATTTCTTGCAGTGCTCGCTTGGTGGTTAGGTATTCTTTCAGTATCTGTCTGTCCTGGAAACTCTTTATCTCTCCTTCTGTTTTGAATGGCAGCCTTGCTGGAAAAAGTAATCTTGATTGCATGTTATTCTCATTTATTATTCTGAGTATGTGTTGGCAGCACTTTCTGGCCTGCCAGGTTTCTGTTGATAGGTCTGATGTTATTCTGATGGTCCTCCCTCTATACCTAAGGAATCTCCCCTCCCTAGCTGCTCTCAGGTTAACTTTTTGGCTTTAAGATTTGCAATCTTCACTAGTATATGTCAGGGTGTCAATCTATTTTTATTGACTTTGGGAGGGGTCCTCTCTGCCTCTTGGACATGGCTGCTTGTTTCCTTCCCCAGATTAGGAAGTTTTCAGTGATTATTTGCTCAAATATCCACTCTAGCCCTCTCTCTATCTTCACTCCCTCCATGATTCCAATAATTCTGATATTGGTTCTCCTCTAGATCACTTATTGTTTCTTCTGCCTCATTCACCCTAGCTTTAGAACATACAATTTAGACTGCATCTTATTCATAACATTTTTAAAAAAGATTTTAATTATTTATTTGACAGACAGTAGTAGGCAAGTAGGCAGAGAGAGAGAGAGGAGGAAGCAGGCTCCCCACTGAGCAAAGAGCCTGATGCAGGGCTCGATCTCAGGACTCTGGGATCATGACCTGAGCCGAAGGCAGAGGCTTTAACCCACGGAGCCACCCAGGTGCCCCTATTCATAACATTTTTAAGTTTGGCCTGATTAGGTCTCATTCCTCCCTTTAACTATTCTGTATTTTCATTCATGCTTTTAAAAAGCCAATTTACCTTATAATTGCTATCCTGTATTCTATCTCTGACCTTTTACTTATATCATATTGATTATCTCTGTGTCCAAAATGTTGTCTCTGTTTGTAAATTCTTTTGTTGTGAATTCCTCCTTCTAGTCATTCTTGCCAGGGAAGTATGGATGAGCAAATGAACAGAGTCCAAAATATCCACCAAGATCCAAGAAAATGAATCTAAGAAAAAAATCAGAGTGTTTGGGAAGCCACCACAGAAAAGCAAGCAAAGCCAAAATGAAACAAAACAGTAAAAATGGGAGGAGAAGAAAGAATACAATCTCACAGGGTGGACAAAGCAGGTTGATCCACTTGCTCCTGATTTAATTTTGATCTGTGTGTTGAAAGACACTACATCCCAAAATGACAAAGAAAGAAAACTTATATGTATACATATATATATATATAAAATATATGTAATGTACGTATTATATATAGTGAATTTATTTAAATTTATAATAAATTATGTATTATAAAATAATAAACTATAAAATCATAAAATATAATTTAAATCATATAAAATCATAATTATTTACATTTTATGAATACATATTTAATTTATATTTTATTTATATATAATGGTATATATAAACATAAATGTAGTTGAATAGATTGACAAAAGGACTATAATGAAGCATATATCTTTAACATGTCAATAAAAAAATGGAAATTGAAATGCAACTTAATAACATAAGTTGATAAAATAAGAATCTACCTGAAATGGGGAAAAGGTAAATAAATAAATAAATAAATAAATAAATCGGAATTAAGTATAAATGAGTCATGAGGAAACACCGGGAGCTCAATATACTATTTTCCCCAGTACTCGAGTTTTACATTCTTACAGGATCCATAAGATTGTCATTCACCTGTTCTTCCAGTCTGTCTTCTGGAAGAGGGGCTGGCCGTCCTGCTTCTCAGGTGTCTTTGCCTGGGCAGAGTTGCCCCACCCCTTGTCAGGGGGATAGGTTCAATGTATGCTGGTAGTCTCTTTGGCTTTTCTTCCTTGGAGGCTTTCTGCATCTCTTTAGAGGGTCAGAGCAAAAATGGCTGTGTCCAGATCTCTGCCCTAGAGCCACACGATTGTGGTTCTCCCTCTTCAATAATACCTCCAGGTCAAAGGATCTCCACTTCTGTGTGCCACAAACTCTGCAGACTCTCATGGTTCGATCTCACTGCAATCCACCTTGGACAAGTCTCAGGGACCTGAGCGCGTCACCATGCTTTGTGTCTTTGTGACGGTGTGTGGTTGTGGGCTTGCCTGTGCACCATTCAGTGGCTGTTTTGTCCCTCCCAGGGGGTGTTAAATGGCCCACAAGTTCCAGTCCTTTTCAGAGTGCTCAAGAAAAGAGTGGTCTCCCCACTGGCCCAGCTTGTGTTTATGGCAACTGGAGCTGAGAATCCTTCCTGGACTCACTGACTGCTTGGGCAGTCTATTGGTTCAGGCACACCCATTCTTTCTGTATCTTCTGGGATCCTGAGACCACAATGGCCCACCTAGAATTCTGCCATTTTCATCCCTTGAGCGCCTTTCAGAAAGGGGTGTCTCTCTTTTGAGCAGATTTCTAAGGGTTCTGATTTTTGTCTCCAGTGTTATAGCACTTTCTGGTAGCCAGATTATGGAGTCTCCCTCCCTTTCATTTATCCTCTGATATTTCTCCATAGATTCATGACTCTTCATCTCCTACCTTGCAAAGTGCAATTGTTTTTCTGCTTGTAGAGTTCCAGATGAATTTTCTTGCATCTCAGGCTGAATTCATGGGTGTTCAGAATGGTTTGATAGATATCAAGGTAAATTCTAGGGATCTGATGAAACAATGTCTCCTACTCTTCTGCCATCCTCTATTTCTTCTTTAAATGCTTGGTAGAATTCCCTTGGGAAGCCATCTGGCCTGGGACTCTTGCTTGTCAGGAGATTTTTGATCACTGATTCAAATCTTTTGCTTGTTATGTGTCTGTTCAAGTTTTCTATTTCATCTGTTTCACATTTGGTAGTTTATAAATTTCCAGGAATGCATCCATTTTTTTCCAGATTGTCTACTTTTTGGCATATAATGGCTCATAATACTCTCTTATATCTCCTTTTATTAATGTAGTATTGTTTGTGATATCTCCTCTCTCATTCATGATTTTTTGTCTCTTCCTCTTTTCTTTATGATATGCCTTGCTAGGAGTTTAATAATCTTCTTAATTCTTTCAAATAAGCAGCCCATAATTTCATTGATCTGTTTTTTTATTTTTTAATTTCTATATCATTAATTTCTGCTCTAATCTTCATTATTTATCTTCTCTGACTGGATATAGGCTATATTTGCTGTTATTTTTCTGGCTTCCTTAGATGTAAGCTTAGGTTTTGTATTTGAGATTTTTCATGCTTCTTGAGGAGGGCCTGTATTACTATATGCTTCCCTCCTATGACAGCCTTTACTACATCCAAATGTTTTGGACTGTTGTGTTTTCATTTTCATTCCCTTCTATGTATTTTTAAAAAAATTCTTCTTTAATTTCCTGGTTGACTCATTTATACTTTAGTAAGATGTTGTTTAATTTCCATATATTTGTGGCCCTTCCAAATTTCTTCTTGTGGTTGACTTCACATTTCAAAACATTGTGGTCTGAAAATATGCATGGTATGAAGATGTTGTTTAATCTCCATATATTTGTTGCCCTTCCAAATTTTTCTTGTGGTAGACTTCACATTTCAAAACACTGTGGTCTGAAAATATGCATGGTATTATCTTAGTCTTTTTGTACCAGTTGAGACCTGATTTATGACCCAGTATGTGATCTGTTCTGGAGAATGTTCCGTATGTGTTTAAAAAGAATGTGTGTTCTCGTGCATTAGGATACTGCATTCTGTATATATCTATGAAGTCCATCTGGTCCAGTGTGTCATTCAAAGCCCTTGTTTTCTTATCCCTCTTCTGCTTAGAGGATCTGTCCTTTGCTGTGAGTGGAGTATTAAAGTCCCCTACTGTTACTGTATTATTATCACAAATTTCAGTAGATTTGTTATTAACTGCTTTATACATTTGGCTTCTCCCAATTAGGGGTATAAATATTTACTGTTCTGAGATATTTTTGTTGTCTGGGATGTTTTATTATGGAATAGTGTCTTTCTTCATCTCTCATAGTCTTTTGTTTAAAATTTAGTTTATTGAATGTAAGGATGGCTACTACAGCTTTCTTTTCATGTCCCATAGCGTGATAAATAGTTCTGTAAACCCTCATCTTCAATCTGGAGTTGTCTTTTTGTCTAAAATGAATTTCTTGTAATCAACATATTGGTGAATCTGAGTTTTTTTTTAACCTTTTCTGATACCCTATATCTTTTGATTGGAGCATTGAGTCCAGTTACATTCAGAGTAATTATTGAAAGATATGAATTTAGTGCCATTGTATTACCTATAAATTTACTCTTCCTGTAGATTGTCTCTATTCCTTTCCTGCTTTTATTAATTTGGGGTCTCTCTTTACCCTCACAGGGTCCCCTTTAATATTTCGTGTACAGTTAGTTTAGTTTTCATGAATCATGTTAATGTTTGTTTGTTTGTTTGTTTGTTTTGGAAACTTTATTTCTCCTATTCTGAATGACAGCCTTCCTGGATCAAGTATTCTAGGCTGCATATTTTTCCAATTTCACATGTTGAATATGTCATGCCGTTTCTTTTTGGAGTTTCAGGTCTTTGTGGACAGGTCTGCTGCCAGACTTTTGTGTGTACTCCTGTTGGTTAAGGACCTCTTATCCTGAGCTGCAATCAAGATTTTCTCTTTATCTTTGTAGTTTAAGTTTTACTATAGTATTTTGAGGTATTGACCTATTTATTGATTTTGAGGGGACTTCTCTGTGCCACTTTGAATTGAATACCCATTTCCTTCCCCAGATTAAGGAATTTCTCAGGTATAATTTGTTCAAATAAACTTTCTGTCCCTTTTCCCTGGTCTTCCTCTGGGACTCTTATAAAATGGATATTATTTCACTTTATGGAATTGCTACATTGCTTCATCTAATAGTTTTCTTTCCTTCTTCTTTTTGGTTTCCTTTTTTCCCATCATTTTGTTTTCCACACCACTGATTTGCTCTTCTTTGGTCATCCTCAATTTTATGGCTTTCACTTAGAATTGCATCTCACTTATAGTATTTTTAATTTTGGCCTTACTACATTTTAGTTCTTTTATCTCTATAGTAAAGGATTCTCTAGTGTTTTCTATGTTTTTTTCCATGCATAGCTAGTATCTTCATCGTTGTTATTTTAAATTATGATTTAGACATCTTCTGTATAATGATTATATTCTTGGCTGTGAATAGTACCTCTGTTCTTTCTTTCGGGGTGAGTTTCTCAGTCCTTTCATTTCTTCCAGAAAGTAAAAGAAAAAAAGGAAAAACACAAGACAAACAACAATAAGAACAACAACAACAAGAACAACAACAACAAAAGTAGATGCTGGGTGTGTTTTGGTCTGCTTGTTAAAAGAAATTAGATCATAAAATGAGAAAGAAAGAAAAACACATATGTAAAAATAAAATAAAATACAGTAGAACGGAACAAAAATAACAAAATATATAAAGTATACATAAAAATAAAAATATAAAAATGAAAAGGGAGCACAAGATGGCAGAGGAGTAGGTGACCCTATGTCAACCAGTCCCCTGAATTGAGCTGGATATCTGCTAGACCACTCTGAACAACCACAAAATCAACCTGAGATGTAAGAAGATATTTCAGGATCTATACCAACAGAATATCACTGGCAGCCAGTTTCGAGGTATGAAGCAGGGAGTTACAATTCTGTGGGCAGATATCAGAAGATAAATGGAAGGGGGAGGGAGCCACCATAAGCGCTGGTGCTAGGAAGGTGAACTAACACAGGAGCACAAAAGCCTCCCACACTGGGATCCAGGTACAGACTCCTAGACTCTTAACAACAGGTAAAGGATTGAAGTCAGTCCCCAGGCTGAAACCGGAAGCTGTGGGGGCATGCCTGTGAATGGGGAGTGGGCAGTTTTAGAAGCACAAAGGGCAGAGATGTGCCTGGAACTGGAAGCAAGGGCTGGGAGTGCTGCTGTGGGGCCCACAATCCAGGTCCCTATGGTTTTTGGCAGCACAGACAAAAATTGAATCAGTGTATCTGGAAGGGTTTCTGGAGAACAGTATGCAATCTCTCCATCCTGAGACAGAAGCTTGGACACAGTCACTTCTGCTCTGACTCTTGGAAGGGACACAGAAATATGCCACGGAAAACCGCCAGAGAACAAAAGCCCCCCCCTCCCAACCGGTTTTCACTGAGCCAATCGCCAACAACAAGAGGCAAGGAAATTCTGCCTAAAAAGCGTTGCCTAACAGTGCAGCAGGCTCCTCCCCCCAGAAGTCATGCTGAAAGAACAAGATGCAAAGAAACCTAAAGTCCCAGAAGACATGAACAGACACTTCTCCAATAAAGACATATAAATGGCTATCAGACACATGAAAAAATGGTCATCATCACTAGCCATCAGGGAGATTCAAATTAAAACCACATTGAGATACCACCTTACACCAGTTAGAATGGCCAAAATTAGCAAGACAGGAAACGTGTGTTGGAGAAGATGTGGAGAAAGAGGAACCCTCTTATACTGTTGGTGGGAATGCAACTTGGTGCAGCCACTTTGGAGAACAGTGTGGAGA
>NW_019154205.1:502837-517824 GCF_002288905.1 Enhydra lutris kenyoni | reverse complement strand
CAGAGAGAGTCAATTATCATATGGTTTCACTTATTTGTGGAGCATAACAAATAGCATGGAGGACAAGAGGAGATGGAGAGGAGAAGGGAGTTGAGAGAAATTGGAAGGGGAGATGAACCTTGAAAGACTATAGACTCTGAAAAACAATCTGAGGGTTTTGAAGGGGTGTGGGGTGGGAGGTTGGGGGAGCCAGGTGGTGGGTATTATGGAGGGCAAATATGGCATGGAGCACTAAGTGTGGTGCATAAATAATGAATTCTGTTATGCTGAAAAGAAATTAATAAAAAAATAAAAGCAAACAAACAAACAAAAACAGGAGCATTTGCTTGTATTATGGTCAACAGTTTGGACTCTGTACATTCCCTCAACCAACTCTAACCAGAATGACTAGGAGAAGGAAGCTCCAACACAGGAAAAACTCAGAGACTGTGACCTCTGCCATTGAACTAATGAATATGGACATAAGCAAGATGTTGGAAATAGAATTCAGGGTAACATTTACACAAACAATGCCTAGACTGGAGAAAACCATTAGTGGCAATATAGATTATCTAAGGGGAGAAGTGAGACCTGATCTGGCAGAACTTAAAAATGTTATCAATGAGATCCAATCTAATCTAGATACTCTAACAGCTAGGGTAAATGAGGCAGAAGATCAAATTAGTGATCTAAAAGACAAACTGATAGAAAAGAAGAATCAGGAAGAGTCCTGGAAGAAATAGCTTAGAAGCCATGAAAACAGAATTATAGAAATAAATGACACTATGAAATGTTCCAAGGTCAGAATTATCGGGATCCCTGAGTGGGTGGGGAGAGGGAGAGGACTATAAGATATATCTGAGCAGAACGTAGCCTAGAATTTCCTTAATCTGGGGAACGATACAAGTGTTCATGTCCTAGAGGCAGAGAGGACACGCCACAAGATCAACAAGGGGAGACCAAACTCTAGGCATGTGATAGTATACTTTATGTGGGAAGGCTGTCATTTAATTTTTTTCATTCTTTATGTATTTAATTATTTTTTTAATTTTATTTTTTCAGTGTTCCAAGATTCATTGTTTAAAGGTTGTCTTTTAGAATGGATGGAGAGATAAAGATCTCCCAGAACCGGCAGAGACTAAAAGCAAATGTGACCACCAAGCGGGCACTGCAAGACATATTAAGGGGTATTCTATGAAAGAAGAAAGACCACATGAGTGATATACAATGGAAATTTATAGAGACAACTTATAGAAACAAGGAATTCAGATACAACATGATGACAATAAATACAGATCTTTCAATAATCACTCTCAATGTGCATGGCCTAAATGTTCCCATAAAATGGCACAGGGTTGCAGATTGGACAAAAAGACAGAATCCATACATACGCTGTCTATAAAAGACTCACTCTGAACCTAAAGATACACTCAGATTGAGTGAAGGGATGAAGAACCATCTTTCATGTCAATGGACATCCAAAAAAGCTAAGGTAGTGATTCTCATATCAGACAAATAGATATTAAACTAAAGATTGTAGTCAGAGATACAAAAGGACACTAAATAATTCTTAAAGGGTCTATCCAACATGAAGACCTAACAATTGTAAATATCTATGCCCCCAACATGGGAGAATCCAACTCCATGTGTCAACGGTTAATCAAAATAAAGAGACATATTGATAAGAACACATTAATTGTAGGAGATCTTAACACACCACTCTCAGCACAGATATCTAAACAGAAAATCAACAAAGAAACAAAGGCTTTGAATGACACACTCGACCAGATGGACCTTATAGATATATACAGAACATTCCACCCTCAAACAACAGAATACTCATTCTTCTTGAGTGCACATGGAACTTTCTCCAGAATAGACCACATACTGGGTCACATATCAGGTCTCAACTGATACCAAAAGATTGAGATTTTTCCCTGCATATTCTCAGACCAAAATGTTTTGAAACTGGAACTCAATGACAAGAAGAACTTTGGAAGGAATTCAAACATTTTGATGCTAAAGACCATCCTGCTCAAGAATGGGTCAACCAGGACATCAAATAAGAACTTAAGAAGTTTGAGAGACAAGATGGCGGGGAAGTAGGAGGAGGCACCTTTTCAACCTGTACCCTAAAGTGAGCTGATTACCTACCAAAGAACTCCGATCACCCATGAAATCAGCCTGAGATCAGAATTATATATGTCTGGATCTCTACAGGGGCAGAAGACACCAGTGGGCAGGTAAAGCAGAGTGGGAACGTCAGACTGATATCGGAAGATGAATAAAAGGGGGAGGGAGCCACCAGAGGTGACCCATTGGAAAGTAATACCCCTAATACGAGAGTGCCCTGCATCTGGGGACCAGCATTAACTTGGAGACTAGTTGAAAGCACTCCAAAAGAGCAAAGGATCGTGGGGAGGAAATTGTGGGAATTGGGGCAGCTAGGGACAGGGGCTTAAGTCCCCGGACCCAGGACAGCCTACCCTGGTGCTGAGCCAGAGAGAGTGCGGCAGAGAAACGAGGTCTTGGTCCCTGAGCCGCCAGCACGCCTCAGAACGCGTGGGGTCTGGCTCCTGTGAGGGGCTGGGAGCCATGCCATATGGCAGAACGCCGAGCCCTGCTACAGAGCCTGAGACACGCGCGCCCCTCACCCTCCCCTGAGAGAGGTGCGATAAGGCCCAGCGTGGTGCTTTCAGACCTGCGTCCCACTCTCAGAGCCTGAGACACGCGCACGACCCACAGCCTCCCCTGAGAGAGGTGCGCACAAGCCGGGCACTCTTAGACCCAGAAAGACCAGGCACTCCCAGCCCGGGCCAGAGGGAAAATCTCAGTGTGCCATTGCTGCTTGGAACGTCTCTGGCGGTCTGGAGCTGCACAGACAGCCGCCACTGCTGTGGTTTTGGGTACAAGCAGAAGATCCTGCGTCCCCAGGGACCACGACTTGGACCTGCTCTGCCAGCGGCCAAGGGGGAATTTATGTGGGCTCTGTAACACCCACAGAAGAGCAGACAGAGGCTTCTCTATGAGAGGGAGGTCAGGGTGCAGTTTACTTTCCTCTAAACCTACAAAAACCATCAAAAGCGGTCAAGGCTAGAGAAAAAAAAAAAGTGAACAAACATAAAAACCTCCAGAGAACAAAAGCCTGAAAAACCCGGTTTCCTCAGAGCCCACCCCCTTGAGGGGGGCGGGAAGACTTAGCTCAGGAAACATCATTGACAGAAAACCCACGTGGCAGGCCCCTCCCCCAGAAAACCAACCAGGAAAGAAAAAAAAAAAAAAAAAGACGGCAAGAGAACAACCACCACTACTTCATAGGACAACATTTATTTTTAATTTGTTCCCACTATTCTGGCTCATTTTTTTTATATAGATAATTTTTTAACCTATTTACCATCACAGTGAGCTGTCTAGTACATCAAATTCCATAATAATCTTCTTACCTGAACTTTTTGGTACATACACCTGTGTCTTTCTTTTGCATTTCTATTCTTTAAATTTCTTTTTTTTTAATTTTAGTTTAGTTTAGTCTAGTTTATTCCTTTTTTATTTTTATTTTCTAATATTCACATAGAGTTAAACTTCAAAGTAATCTGCTTTCCCCAATCAATACTACCCCTATAAGTAAACCAATTTTTAATCCCTCCTTATCTTAGGAAAGTTGAGACCTTTAACAAAGATATCAAGATACATCCAGGAAGAATCAAAACAACCTTCCTCGCCCACACTGAGAATTTATAACCACTCTCCCATCTTTTTCTTCCACCAGTGTTTCTGTGTTTTTGTGTTTCTCCTGATAGTATATAAATCTTACACTTAGGGTTCTTTTTGACAAGGTTCTTCCTTTATTTGCTTATATATATATATATTTTTCTCTTGTCATATACATTTATCAGTCTTTTTGTTTGTCTGTTTTGTTTGTATACTTCATGAATCTTACCTTGGGGCCCATTTGGGCTGAACCTTCTCTTTATCTTCCTATTCTTTCCTGTCTCTCTCTCTCTCTCCTTTTTTTTTTCTTTTTCTTTTCTTCTTTCTCTCATTTGGGTGGGGAATCCTGATTGCTCAGAAGTGTTCCAGGGTGCACCTTGACTGCACCATGGTCAATACATCTAGCTACATTCGTTCAGTCATCTCTCACCAAAATGACTAGGAGGAGGAATGCCCAACAGAAGAAAAATACAGAGGATGGGCCTTCTGCAACAGAGGTAACGGCTATCAACATACACAATATGTCGGAAAGAGAATTCAGACTAACAATTATCCAGGTATTGGTGGTAGCTGTCTGCCCCAGATATCACCAACTCGATCCCATGCCAGGTGCCTGGTAGCACTGTAGGAAGCAGAGGCAATTGTGGTGGCCATGGCGGCCACCAGCCTTGGGACTGCTGACTCGAGCCCATGCTGAGCCCTCTCAGGTATGGGCAGCAGCTCTGGTCATCCTGGGACTGTGGACTTAGTTCTGCATGCTTGCGGCTGCCCTGTCCCAGCAATTGTCCCTTAATTCCCCTTGTTCTGTTTGAGTGCTGTTATCAGTCCCTTGCAGTTGAACAGCCATGAGTCCCCAAGCTATTGTGGGTCCCCAAGCAGAGGGCACTTTTGCATTGGGGTATTAGTTTTCAATGACTCACTTCTAGTTGCTCCCTCCCCCTTCTGTTTATCCTCCAATATTTGTCTGCACACTCCCATCTCCTCGAAACCTCTCCACTGAAGAACCTCTGCCCTCATAGAGATCCAGAAGTGTATGATCTTACATCTCAGTAAGTGTATGATCTTACATTTCATGGCTGTTCAGAGTGCTCTGGTAGATATTAGCTCAATTCATAGGGTTTCCTACACCCCTCCCATCTTGCCAGAAATTCCCCCCCCCCTTATTTTTCTTTCTGATTGCTGCACCTAGGACTTCCAGTAGTATATTCAATAAAAGTGATGAGAGTAGATATCCTGACCTTAGAAAGAAAGCTCTCAGTTTTTCACCATTCAGTATGATATTAACTGTGGGTTTTTCATATAACTCCTTTATTATATTGAGGTAAATTCAATCTAAACACACTTTGTAGTGAGTTTTTAATCATGAATGGATGTTGAATTTTGTCAAATGTTATTGCTGAACCTATTGAGATAACCGTGTGATTTTTATCCTTCATTTTGTTTATGTAGTGTATGACATTGATTGATTTGCAAGTATTATGCCACCCTTGCATCCTGGGATGGGATCCCACCTCATCTTTGCAAATGATCTTTTTACTGTAATGTATGTGATTTGCTCATATATTGTTGAAGTTATTTGCATCTATTTTTGTCAGGTATATTGCCCTATAGTATCTTTTTGTGTGGTGTGTGTCTGGTTTCGGTATTAGGGTAATGTTGGCCTCATAGAATGTATTTTGATTGTCCTTTTTTTCAAGTTTTTGGAATGTTGTAAGGAGTATAGGTATTAAGTCTTCTTTAAGTGACTGGTAGAATTCACCTGTGAATCCTTCTGGTCCCAAGGGCTTTTTTGTTTTTGCGTTGTTGTTGCTGTTTTTTTTTTTTTTAATTTCTTGATTACTGATTCAATTACTTTACTTGTAATTAGTCTGTTCGGATTGTCTATTTTATTCTTGTTCAAGTAAGAAAATTCTTCAGTTGTCCATTTTGTTAGCATTTTATTTTTTATTGTATTGTCTTATAATAGTTTATATTTCTTTGTCATCATTGTTATTTCTCCTATCTAATTTCTGATTTTATTTATTTTGGTCCTTTTTCTTCTTTTTATTGGTGAGTCTGTCTAAGGGTTTATTTCTGTTTTCATTGTTCTTGATTTCATAGATTTTCTCTATTTTTTTTGTCTCTACATCATTTATTTCTGCTCTGATCTTTACTATTTCCTTTTCTGTAGTAACTTTGGGTTTTGTTTGTTCTTTTTCTAGCTCTTTTAGGTGGAAGGTTAGATTGTTTATTTGAACTTTGTCTTGTTTATTGAGGTAGGCCCATATTGCTGTATACTTCCATTTTAGAACTTCCTTGGCTCTGACCCAAACATTTGCACCATTGTTCTGTCAATTTCATTTGTCGCTATTTATTTTTATATCAATAAACATTTTATATCTATTGGTTGATCAGTATGTTGTTTAGCTTTATGTGTTTGTTTTATACCAGAATGTTTCTATACCAGAAAATAGAAAAATCTGATGCTTCTATATGAGAAAAGATGCATGGTATGCTTTTAATTTTCTTAAATTTACTGAGACTTGTTTTATTGCCATATATGTTATCTCTTTTAGAGAAATGTTTTATGTGCACTTGAGAAGAATGTATATTCTTGTTTGGTGATGGAATGTCTTGTATATAGGTCTTATGGCTATCTGATCCAATATGTCCTTCAAAGACATTGTTTCCTTATGATTTTCTATTTGTATGATTTATTCATTGATGTAATTAGAGTGTAAAAGTCCCCTATTATTATTTTGTTATCTTCAGTTGCTCTCCTTATGTCTGTTAATATTTCCTGTATGTATTTAGTGTTACAGTGTTGCATGTATAGATAATTATAATTGTCATATACTCTTGTTGGATTGATTCTTTTATCATTAATTTGTCTCTTGGTACAATTTTTGTTTTTTAAGTCTATTTTGTCTGTTATAAGAATTGCTATCTCAGTTTTTTGTTTGTTTGTTTTGCTTCCATTTGCATGGTGTAAGTTTTTCTTTTGTGTCTCTTTCAGTCTGTACACATTGTTAGGTCTGACATGAGTTTCTTGTAAACAACAAACAGACTGGTGTTATTTTGTATTTTTGTTTGTTTGTTTTTATCCATTCCCACACTATATGTCTTCTGATTGGGGAATTTAGGTCATTTACATTTAAAGTAATTATTGATATATATGTAATTATGCTCATAAAAAAATATCTTTCCTGGTTGGTTTTCTTGGTAGTTCTTCTCTGTTCCATTACCCTTCTCTTTCTCTGTTTATGACTGATGAATATTGATTATTCTCTAGTTATTTTTATGATTAGTGAATATTTAAAGTGTTCTTTAAAAATGCAATTAGCCAAGATATAATACATCATTAGTTTTTGATATAACATTCAATGATTCTTTAATTGACTATACCACCGATGCTTGTCATATAACATGCCATCATTTTTAAAAAATGCCGTTGTTAATTCCCATCACCCAGTTACCCCATCCCCCACCCACATCCCTTTCTGCAACCCTCAGTTTGTTTCCGAGTCAAGAATCTCGAATGCTTTGTCTCCCTCAATGACTTCTTCCCATTCAGTTTTACCTCCCTTCCACTATGGTCCTCTGCACCTCTTCCTTTTGCTCCATGTATGAGTGAAACCATATGAAAAATGTGTTTCTTTGGTTGACTTATTTCACTTAGCATTATATCCTCCAGTTCCATCTATGTTGATGCAAATGGTAGGTATTCATCATTTCTGATAGCTGACTTATATTCCATTGTATATATGAACCACATCTTCTTTATCCTTTCATCTGTTGAAGGACATCTCATCTCCTTCCACAGTTTGGCTATTGTGGACATTCCTGTGATGAACATTGGGGTGCAGATGTCCCTTCGTTTCACTATATCTGTATCTTTGGGGTAAATCTCCAGCAGTATAATTGCTGGGTCAAAAGGTGGACCTACTGTGGAAAGAACCAAGATGCCCTTCAACAGACGAATGGTTAAAGAAGATGTGGTCCATATACACTATGGAGTATTATGCCTCCATCAGAAAGGATGAATACCCAACTTTTGTAGCAACATGGACGGGACTGGAAGAGATTATGCTGAGTGAAATAAGTCAAGCAGAGAAAGTCAATTATCATATGGTTTCACTTATTTGTGGAGCATAACAAATAGCAGGGAGGACAAGGGGAGATGGAGAGGAGAAGGGAGTTGAGGGAAAACGGAAAGGAGGTGAACCATGAGAGACTATGGACTCTGAAAAACAATCTGAGGGTTTTGAAGGGGCGGGGGTTGGGAGGTTGGGGGATCCACGTGGTGGGTATTGTAGAGGGCACGGATTGCATGAAGCACTGGGTGTGGTGCAAAAATAATGAATACTGTTATGCTGAAAAAATAAAAAAATAAAAAAAAAAGGTGGACCTATTTTAACTTCTTGAGGAATCTCCATACTGTTTTCCAGAGTGGCTATATGAGCTTGCATTCCTACCAACAGTGTAAGAGTGTTCCCCTTTCTCTGAAATCTTGCCAAAACTTTTTGTTTCCTGTCTTATTAATTTTAATCATAATGCCTGGTGTGAGTTGGTATTTCATTGTGGTTGTGATTTGTATTTCCCTAATAGCAAGTGATATAGAGCATTTTTTCATATGTCTGCTGGCCATTTGTGTGTATTCTTAGGAGAAGTGTCTTTTGATGCCTTCTCCCAATTTCTTGACTGGATTCTTTTATTTATTTTTTTTGAGGGGGTGTTGAAGTTGAGAGGTTCTTAATAGATTTTGGATATGAGCCCTTTATCTGTAATGCCATTTACAAATATATTTTCTCATTCCATAGGTTGCCTTTTATTTTTGTTGACTGTTTCCTTTTCTGAACAGAAGCTTTTTATCTTGGGGACATCCTAATAGTTCCATTTTGCTTTTGTTTCCCTTGTCTTTAGAGACAGGTCTTGCAAAAACTTGCTTTGTCCAAAGTCAAACAGTTGTCTGCATGTGTTCTCTGGGATTTTGAGGGACTCTGGTTTTACATTGAGGTCTTTATTTATTTTGAGTTTATCTTTGTGTACAGTGTAAGAGAATGGTCCAATTTCATTCTTCTGCATATGGCTGTCCAATTTTCCAAACATCATTTGTTGAAGACACCATCTTTTTTCCCAGTGGATCTTCTTTCCTGCTTTGTCAAAGATTAGTTAACCACAAGGGTGAGGGTCTATTTCTGCGCTCTCTATTCTGTTCCACTGATTTATGTGTCTGCTTTTGTGCCAGGACCATGCAGTCTTTTTTTAAGTAGGGTTTTTTGAAGGTTTTATTTATTTGACACAGAGAGAGAGACAGTGAGAAGGTAACACAAGCAAGGGGAGTCGGAGAGGGAGAAGCAGGATTCCCGTGAGCTGGGAGCTCGATGCAGGGCTCAAAACCAGGACCCTAGGATCATGAACTGAGCTGAAGGCAAACAGTCAATAACTGAGCCACCCAGGCACCCTCAGAACCATGCAGTCTTAATGATCACAGCACTGTAATTAATTTGAAGTCAGGCATCGTGATGTCCCCACTTTGTTTTTCTTTTTCAACATTCCCTTGGCGATTTGTGGTCTTTTCTGATTCCATACAAATTTTAGGACTGTTTATTCCAGGACTGTGAAAAATGTCAACAATATTTTCATAGAGATTGCATTGAATGTGTAGCTTACTCTGCACAGCATAGGTATTTTCACAGGGTTTATTCTTCAAATCCATGAGGATGGAATGTTTTTCCAACTTTTTGTGTATTCCTCCATTTCTTTCATTAGAGTTCTGTAGTTTTTAAGAGTACAGATTTTTTAACTTTTGTTAGGTTTTTTCCCTAGGTATCTTATGTTTTTTGGTACTACTGTAAATGGAATCAATTACTTAATTTATCTTTCTTAAGTCACATTGGTAGTGTATAGAAATGCAACTGATTTCTGTGCATTGATTTTGTATCCTGCCACACTGCTCTATTGCTGTATAAGTGCTAGTAATCTGGGGGTGGAAATTCTTGGGATTTCCACATAAAGTATCGTGTCATCTGTGAAGAGAGAGAGTGTGACTTCTTCTTTGCCAATTTGAATGCCTTTTATTTCTTTTTGTTGTCTGATTGCTGAGGCTAGGACTTCCAGTACTATGTTGAACAATAATGGTGAAAGTGGGCATCCTTGTCTTCTTCCTGAACTTTAGGGAAAAGCTCTTGGTTCTCCCCCAATAACAATGATATTTGCTGTGGGCTTTTCATAGATGGTTTTTATAATATTGAGTTATAATCACTCTATTTGTATACTTCAAAGAGTTTTAATCAGCAAAAGATGCTTTATTTTGTCAGATACTTTTTCTGCAACAATTGAGAGGATCATTTGTTTCTTATATTTTCTTTTATTCATGTGCTCTAGCATGTTGATTGATTTGTGAATGTTGTACGACCCTTGCAGCACAGGAATAAATCCCAGGTCTTCATGATGAATAATAAATTTAATGTAATTTTAGATCCTATTGGCTAGGAACTTGTTGAGTATTTTGGTTTCCATATTCATCAGGGATATTGGTCTGCAATTCTACTTTTTGGTGGTGTCCATGTCTGGCTTTGGAATCAGGGCAATGCTGGCCTAATAGAATGAGTTTGGAAAAAATACCACCTGGTTGTGGTGAATAATCCTTTTAATGTAGTGTTGGGTCCTATTGGCTAGAATCTTGTTGAGTATTTTGGCATCCATATTCATCAGCATATTGGTCTGTAATTCACTTTTTTTATTGTGTCTTTGTCTTGTTTTAGGATGAAGGTTTTAGAACAAATTTGGAAGTTTTCCTTCTATTTTTATTTCTATTTTTTTGAAATAGCTTTAGTAGAATAAGTATGATACCTTCTTTAAATGTTTGGTAGACATCCCCTGGAAAGCCATCTGGCCTTGGATTTTTGCTTTCTGGGATGTTTTTGAATTCTTCTTCAATTTCCTAACTGGTTATTGGTCTATTCGGATTGTCTATTTCTTCCTGTTTTAGGTTTGGTAGATTATAATATTCCAGGAATGCATCCACTTCTCCTAGATTGCGTAATTTTTTGGCATATAGTTGCTGGTCACAATTTCTGATAATTGATCCAATTTCCTTGGTGTTAGTCATGATCTCTACCCTTTCATTCATAATTTTTTAAAAATTTTTTTAATTTTATTTTTTATAAACATATAATATATTTTTATCCCCAGGGGTACAGTTCTGTGAATCGCCAGGTTTACACACTTCATAGCACTCACCATAGCACATACCCTCCCCAATGTCCATAACCCAACCCCCCCAACCCCCCTCCCCCTATCAACCCTCAGTTTGTTTTGTGAGATTAAGACTCACTTATGGTTTGTCTCCCTCCCAATCCCATCTTGTTTCATTTACTCTTCTCCTACCCCCTTAACCCCCCATGTTGCATCTCCTCTCCCTCATATCAGGGAGATTATATGATAGTTGTCTTTCTCCGATTGACTTATTTCCCTAAGCATGATATCCTCTAGTTCCATCCATGTCGTCACAAATGGCAAGATTTCATTTCTTTTGATGGCTACATAGTATTCCATTGTGTATATATATCACATCTGCTTTATATGTTCATCTGTTGATGGACATCTAGGTTCTTTCCATAGTTTGGCTCTTGTAGACATTGCTGCTATAAACATTCGGGTGCACGTGCCCTTTCAGATCACTATATTTGTATCTTTAGGGTAAATACCCAGTAGTGCAATTGCTGGGTCATAGGGCAGTTCTATTTTCAACACTTTGAGGAACCTCCATGCTGTTTTCCAGAGTGGTTGCACCAGCTTGCATTCCCACCAACAGTGTAGGAGGGTTCCCCTTTCTCCGCATCCTCGCCAGCATCTGTCATTTCCTGACTTGTTAATTTTAGCCATTCTGACTGGTGTGAGGTGGTATCTCATTGTGGTTTTGATTTGTATTTCCCTGATGCCGAGTGATATGGAGCACTTTTCATGTGTCTGTTGGCCATCTGGATGTCTTCTTTGCAGAAATGTCTGTTCATGTCTTCTGCCCATTTCTCGATTGGATTATCTGTTCTTTGGGTGTTGAGTTTGCTAAGTTCTTTATAGATTTTGGACACTAGCCCTTTATCCGATATGTTGTTTGCAAATATCTTCTCCCATTCTGTCAGTTGTCTTTTGGTTTTGTTAACTGTTTCCTTTACTGTGCAAAAGCTTTTGATCTTGATAAAATCCCAATAGTTCATTTTTGCCCTTGCTTCCCTTGCCTTTGGCTATGTTCCTAGGAAGATGTTGCTGTGGCTGAGGTCGAAGAGGTTGATGCCTGTGTTCTCCTCAAGGATTTTGATGGATTCCTTTCTCACACTGAGGTCCTTCATCCATTTTGAGTCTATTTTCGTGTGTGGTGTAAGGAAATGATCTAATTTCATTTTTCTGCATGTGGCTGTCCAATTTTCCCAACACCATTTATTGAAGAGGCTGTCTTTTTTCCATTGGACATTCTTTCCTGCTTTGTCGAAGATTAGTTGACCATAGAGTTGAGGGTCTATTTCTGGGCTCTCTGTTCTGTTCCATTGATCTATGTGTCTGTTTTTGTGCCAGTACCATGCTGTCTTGATGATGACAGCTTTGTAATAGAGCTTGAAGTCCGGAATTGTGATGCCACCAACTTTGGCTTTCTTTTTCAATATTCCTTTGGCTATTCGAGGTCTTTTCTGGTTCCATACAAATTTTAAGATTATTTGTTCCATTTCTTTGAAAAAATGGATGGTACTTTGATAGGAATTGCATTAAATGTGTAGATTGCTTTAGGTAGCATAGACATTTTCACAATATTTATTCTTCCAATCCAGGAGCATGGAACATTTTTCCATTTCTTTGTGTCTTCCTCAATTTCTTTCATGAGTACTTTATAGTTTTCTGTGTATAGATTCTTAGCCTCTTTGGTTAGGTTTATTCCTAGGTATCTTATAGTTTTGGGTGCAATTGTAAATGGGATGGACTTCTTAATGTCTCTTTCTTCTGTCTTGTTGTTGGTGTAGAGAAATGCAACTGATTTCTGTGCATGGATTTTATATCCTGACACTTTACTGAATTCCTGTACAAGTTCTAGCAGTTTTGGAGTGGATTCTTTTGGGTTTTCCACATATAGTATCATATCATCTGCAAAGAGTGATAGTTTGACTTCTTCTTTGCCAATTTGGATGCCTTTGTTGTCTGATTGCTGCGGCTAGGACTTCTAGCACTATGTTGAATAGCAGTGGTGATAATGGACATCCCTGCCATGTTCCTGACCTTAGTGGAAATGTTTTCAGTTTTTCTCCATTGAGAATGATATTTGCGGTGGGTTTTTCATAGATGGCTTTGATAATATTGAGGTATGTGCCCTCTATCCCTGAACTTTGAAGAGTTTTGATCAGGAAGGGATGCTCTACTTTGTCAAATGCTTTTTCAGCATCTATTGAGAGTATCATATAGTTCTTGTTCTTTCTTTTATTAATGTGTTGTATCACATTGATTGATTTGCAGATGTTGAACAAACCTTGCAGCCCTGGAATAAATCCCATGTGGTCGTGGTGAATAATCCTTTTAATGTACTGTTGAATCCTATTGGCTAGTATTTTGGTGAGAATTTTTTCATCTGTGTTCATCAAGGATATTGGTCTATAGTTCTCTTTTTTGATGGGATCCTTGTCTGGTTTTGGGATCAAGGTGATGCTGGCCTCAAAAAATGAGTTTGGAAGTTTTCCTTCCATTTCTATTTTTTGGAACAGTTTCAGGAGAATAGGCATTAGTTCTTCTTAAATGTTTGGTAGAATTCCCCCGGGAAGCCATCTGGCCCTGGGCTTTTTTTTGTTTGGAGATTTTTGATGACTGTTTCAATCTCCTTACTGGTTATGGGTCTGTTCAGGCTTTCTATTTCTTCCTGGCTCAGTTGTGGTAGTTTATATGTTTCTAGGAATGCATCCATTTCTTCCAGATTGTCAAATTTGTTGGCATAGAGTTGCTCATAGTATATTCTTATAATTGTCTGTATTTCGTTGGTGTTAGCTGTGATCTCTCCTCTTTCATTCATGATTTTATTTATTTGAGTCCTTTCTCTTTTCTTTTTTGATAAGTCTGGCCAGGGGTTTATCAATCTTATTAATTCTTTCAAAGAACCAGCTCCTAGTTTCGTTGATTTGTTCTATTGTTTTTTTGGTTTCTATTTCATTGATTTCTGCTCTGTTCTTTATGATTTCTCTTCTGCTGAATTTAGGGTTTCTTTCTTGTTCTTTCTCCAGCTTCTTTAGGGTTAGGTTGTGTACCTGAGGCCTTTCTTGTTTCTTGAGAAAGGCTTGTACCGCTATATATTTTCCTCTCAGGACTGCCTTTGTTGTGTCCCACAGATTTTGAACCGTTGTGTTTTCATTATCATTTGTTTCCATGAATTTTTTCAATTCTTCCTTAATTTCCTGGTTGACCCATTCATTCTTTAGAAGGATGCTGTTGAGTCTCCATGTATTTGGGTTCTTTCCAAATTTCCTCTGTGATTGAGTTCTAGCTTCAGAGCATTGTGGTCTGAAAATATTCAGGGAATGATCCCAATCTTTTGATACCAGTTGAGACCTGATTTAGGGCCAAGGATGTGATCTATTCTGGAGAATGTTCCATGTGCACTAGAGAAGAATGTGCATTCTGTTGCTTTGGGATGAAATGTTCTGAATATATCTGTGATGTCCATCTGGTCCAGTGTGTCATTTAAAGCCTTTATTTCCTTGTTGATCTTTTGCTTGGATGAACTGTCCATTTCAGGGAGGGGAGTGTTAAAGTCCCCTACTATTATTGTATTATTGTTGATGTGTTTCTTTGATTTTGTTATTAATTGGTTTATATAGTTGGCTGCTCCCACGTTAGGGGCATAGATATTTAAAATTGTTAGATCTTCTTGTTGGACAGATCCTTTGAGTATGATATAGTGTCCTTCCTCATCTCTTATTATAGTCTTTGGCTTAAAATCTAGTTCATCTGTTATAAGGATTGTCATTCCTGCTTTCTTCTGATGTCCATTAGCATGGTAAATTGTTTTCCACCCCCTCACTTTAAATCTGGAGATGTCTTCGGTTCTAAAATGAGTTTCTTGTAGGCAACATATAGATGGGTTTTGCTTTTTTAACCATTCTGATACCCTGTGTCTTTTGATTGGGGCATTTAGCCCATTAACATTCAGGCTAACTATTGAGAGATATGAATTTAGTGCCATTGTCTTGCCTGTAAGGTGACTGTTACTGTATATTGTCTCTGTTCCTTTCTGAACTACTACTTTTAGGGTCTCTCTTTGCTTAGAGGACCCCTTTCAATAT